>NC_066557.1:7371342-7443842 GCF_024679095.1 Eriocheir sinensis
GCCTTAGAGCTGCCTCCTTTGATGTAAAAAGAAAAAGGTAGGCCTATATGTGAAAAAGTGTTTATTGTGCTGTGAGCAAGTGACGTGGAGGACGGTGGAAAATCGTCACCCTCTTTTTTCAGCGATTTCCAGGTTTTTCTCTACATCATTTTTTTTAACATGCGACTGCCATTTTTGTATAGTTGCCTTCGTCATTCAGGGTTTGAGTGTTCTAGAATAGGCCTTTTCATTTCTGCCTAAATCTTGAGCCAAATGAGATAATGACAATTCCTTTTTCTCATTTCCTGTAAAGTAGAAAATAATGACGTAGGCGGTTTGTTTACGAAGGTGACGAAATGTAGATTGCGAATGTGGATGAGAGGCGCAGGTGGTGGTTGTGGATGAAGAGGTGGAAGGCAAAGGCAAGGTGGAAGGAGGAAAACCGGTGTGGAGAAGTGGTAATGTGGACATGGGGAGGCAGGGCACGCAGGCACACCGGTATTACCTCCTTTCTCTGCTGCCCGCCCCCATGCTCTCTCTCTCTCTCTCTCTCTCTCTCTCTCTCTGAAGTAAACAAGTATTGACTGTAATGTTAAGTAAGTTATTATATTCACTTGTTGGTAAAGAGTAATAGAGCAAGGGAGGTGATTCTTGGCTGATCAAACTCTAAACTAATCACTTTATCAGCAGGCGAAGTGAAACTGGAGCTTATTTTTCATAGCTTACGACAAAGAAAACGGCAGTAGGCTATAAGGGTTAAGATTAAACTGTGTGATAGCCTACTCCTTAAAATTACTTTCAACTTACAGCTCTCTTAGCCTCATCGGTATCGGAAAACAATAATATAATAACGCCAAGTCTGTTTATTGTATGTATTGTATGAAGGCAATTTTTTTTCTTTACATGAGGACACGGCTCAATGGCAATAAAAAGAGTACAAAAAAAGCCCGCTACTCGCCGCTCCTATAAAAGATAAAAGTAAAGAGTAGCCAAAAGAGGTCAGTTCCGGGTGGAGAGGTGTCTATTGTTGCCTATGTATTTAGTATCTTGTAGCGTCTAATTTACGATACACCAACCCACGTAGCCTATCAAACTCAGTACATTCTCTATTTACAAGTCATGGATTCGTTTAAAAGTACTCTAAACTTCACCGGAAAGAAAGTCAAATCATGGAGGGTTGGTTTTCCGGACGGTGTTGTGGTGAGGTTATGTAAGATCTGCCGTTCATGTCATGGGGAGTGAGTACATTACTGTGAGACGGAGTTATTTAGCGGAACTATATTAGGGCACATTCATCACCACCCCTTCACTTCTTCACTTCCCGGTATACTTAGCAACCATCTCACACACACACACACACACACACACACATAACACCGTCCCTTCACTTCTTCACTTCCCGGTATACTCAGCAACCATCTCACACACACACACACACACACACACACACACACATATATAACACCGTCCCTTTACTCCTTCACTTCCCGGGACTCAGCAACCATCTCACACACACACACACACACACACACATAACACCGTCCCTTCACTTCTTCACTTCCCGGTATACTCAGCAACCATCTCTCACACACACACACACACACACACACACACACACTGCATAACACCGTCCCTTCACTTCTTCACTTCCCGGTATACTCAGCAACCATCTCTCACACACACACACACACACACACACACATACATAACACCGTCCCTTCACTTTTTTTCACTTCCCGGTATACTCAGCAACCATCTCACACACACACACACACACACACACCGTCTCTTCACTCTTCCCATTCCCATACTCAGCAAGCCGGCCATTCACACCGTCTTGCCTCCCGATAAACTTTCCCTCACACCTTATACTTTTCCCGACAACTTTCTCCCACATACCACTTTCCCCCGCGTGGACTTGCTCTGTAACTGCCGATGCTTGGTGTTTGTGTCTCAGAGGTAACTACGTATACAACAAAACTATATAACAAACTATATAACGATTGATTGATTGATAGTTTATTGTTGCAGGTAAACAACAAAGGAGAAGGGATGCTTTATAACAAAACTATAAAATAAACTATATAACAACTGTATAACGAAACTATATACCAAAATCTAGTTACTCAGAGTTACTATTTACTCATAACAGATTTTTTGCTGATTTTATTCTCTAGGATTTTTGCTGTTGTATTTAAGTTTCCGCAGATGTTTAGGAATGAACATTTATCTTAAGTTGTGAAAATGCAGTAAGTAGCGGGCTTTTTTTTTTCTGCTGAAAAAAAAAAAAACTATCGTTCCCAAGCGACTAATTCACTTTTGCCTAACTTTTGAACTTGTAGTAATTTAATCAGCGAACGTTGTATGATCAATTTCCTAACGTTTGCCAATGTGACGGAGATGAGTAGGCTACCAAGGCCGCGCGTAGCTTAGCAAACCCCCCAAACTTTACTAACTACGTCACGCTTATAGATATTTGGGCAGGTCGACAGTCCAACACAATCACTGTAAGCTCCCAAACCAAACCATATTCACCACAATGCTCCGTTACTTTTTCACAATACTAGATACCAATAAAATTTTCCTGTGTAGTTTCCTAACATTCCCTCTTTTTTTTATATCACCTCCAAACACTATAGAGATACCAGTAATTTTTTTTGTCCCATTGTATGTTTGGTTGGTGAGCTTACAAACTTGCTGTATTGGACTGTAAAACTGGCCCATTGTCTTGTTATCAGTGGTGGGGGGGAAGTGGGAGGGTTCTGTGTGTGGGGGTTGGGTGTGTTACTTAATTTACTTTTTTCACACATTTTCTCTTCCTCATTTCTCCTGCCCACTTCCTTTTCCTGTCCGTCTGTTTGGCTCTATCTATATATCTATTTTTATTTATATCTCTTCTTATTTTCTTGTTCTTCATCTTCATCTTCTGTACCTCCCTTCTCCCTTGTTGTTTACCTGCAAAAATAAACTATCAATCAGTCAGTCTTCTTTTGCTTCTAACAACGTCACGCTTACAAATATTGTCTTGTCCACTTTACTTATCAGTGCTATCAGTTAACGATTTATGAAGGAGCGCATCAGACGAATTGACCGAGTTTTGTAAATCAGGCGTTCAAGATATGCATTACCTATTCAACTTATCTAATGTATGCATGATATTTTTTTATCATGGAACTCTCGGGACTGGCTCGTGTTTAAGAGTTTTATTATTACAGTTTTACATAAAGGGCTAACACATCAATATTTAGGTCACGTGGAGACCCAGAATCATCCATCACCAGTCCACGGTAAACTGTGTGTGATCTTTAAGCATTGCAAGAAGTACATTATTTAACAGCCAGTGTACTGCCAAAATTTTGTTATTAGGTTATTGCTTATTGATTGTTGTGTTTTATTCCTTAAGGTGTGGTCGTCAGTATGCTTTCTCTCTCTCTCTCTCTCTCTCTCTCTCTCTCTCGTACTGGTAATAATCCTGTCTTTCTTACTCTCCTCTATCTTTCAAAATCTTAGGAACGGTTGAATCATTCCCACTGTTATTTCTTTTATTCTTTTATTTAAGTGTTCAGTCTTCAGTATTACCTCTCCCACTCTCCAACATACAGTGCGTGGCTGCTGTACAAATTCCTTCATGTTCAACAGTCCTGCTTCCCTTTCTCCACTGGCAACTTCAGACCAGTACTTTCTCTCCCATTTTCCCAACAAGACTATAAGGGAGGCTGCTTTCAAATCCTCAGTGTCCACCAGTTTCGTGTCTTTCCCTTAGATAAATTCCTCAACCACTTTCCAACAATTAACACAAGACTCCTACTAACACCTTCCTTCCCTTCACAGCCTCTTGGAAGGATACGCCACGGAGAATGGGCGGCAGGTGTCCTACCAGAACCTGGAGGAAAGCGTCTTCTTCCAGCAGGGCTTCGGTCAGCTGGGCTCGCTCCTGCAGTCTGCTGACCCGCTCTTGCTTCAACCTGAGGAGCGCAAGACTCTCTTCCTGAGTATCCTTTTGAGCGTGACCAGTATCAGGGATGTAAAGATGATTTGTCACTACAGTCTGTTCACTTAAGTCTGACCCAAGCTGACAACATAAACTTAAGCGTGTTGGTAAGCACTGTGCAGATTATCAGAAAGTGCTGCGTGAGATAAACACAAACAGAGGTTAAAGAAAACTTGGAAGCCATAGCAGTAGCCAATCAGCACTCAGCTTGCAAACACGCTTAGGTTTATGTTGTCAGCTTGGGTCAGACTTAAGTGAACAGACTATACTTCCCATCCCTCACAAAAGCCTCAGATTTATTATGAAGGGGTATTACTTATATCCTGGTTTAAGAATACCTGCATACCGGTGGGCAATTAATGAATGTGCATTTCTTTTAACCTACAATTTGATCCAACTCATAACATTTATCCACATATAATATTTGTTTAGATTTCTGTTTCTTGTGCATTTCTTTTAACCTGCAATTTGATCCAACTCATAATTTATCCACATATAATATTTGTTTAGATTTCTGTTTCTTATGCATTTCTTTTAACCTGCAATTTGATCCAACTCATAATTTGTCCACATATAATATTTGTTTAGATTTCTGTTTCTTGTGCATTTCTTTTAACCTGCAATTTGATCCAACTCATAATTTGTCCACATATAATATTTGTTTAGATTTCTGTTTCTTGTGCATTTCTTTTAACCTGCAATTTGATCCAACTCATAATTTATCCAGGTATAATATTTGTTTAGATTTCTGTTTCTTGTGCATTTCTTTTAACCTGCAATTTGATCCAACTCATAATTTACCCACATATAATATTTGTTTTGATTTTTGTTTCTTGTGCGTTTCTTTTAACCTGCAATTTGATCCAACTCATAATTTATCCACATATAATATTTGTTTTGATTTTTGTTTCTTGTGCGTTTCTTTTAACCTGCAATTTGATCCAACTCATAATTTATCCACATATAATATTTGTTTTGATTTTTGCTTCTCCTGCACTTCTTTTAACCTGCAATTTGATCCAACTCACATTTATCCACATTATAATATTTGTTTTGATTTTTGTTTCTTCTGCACTTCTTTTAACCTGCAATTTCATCCAACTCATAACATCTATCCACATATAATATTTGTGTTGATTTTTGTTTCTTTCCATTATAGTATGTATTCTGATCATGCAGATTTGACATTAGTGTAGATTCAACCGGGTCTCCCTTCGTATCTTATTTTGGATTCACTCTATAAGTGCATATAGCTTACAGGTAGAAGCAAAATAACTACGTTTATATGTTAGAATATTGATTTGTTAGCCCTTTATGTAAAACTGTGATTATAAAACCCTTACACACAAGCCACAGTCCAGAGAGTTTCATGATAAAAAAAATAGCAGTGTACCTCTCAGTCTCTCAGTCCCTTCCACCAGATAAAAAGAGGAAAAAAAAAAATAGCAACATTGATCTCAGGCCCTAGAGTCCCTCCCACCATGCAACCCCCCCCCCCCCCCTCCTCCCCATCAATCCTAAGGGTCCCATTAAAAAAGGAACATCGGTCTCAGTCCATAGGGTTCCCTCCACCAGTCATTGCCGTGCACCCCTTAACCCAGCCCCAAGACCTATACAACCTGCTGACCATCCATGCCATCGCCAGCATGAACCCCCTCCCACGCAGCACCATCAGCGTGCCGCAGTTCTGGCGCCGCTATGCCTACCAGGTGGGGCCCTACACGCTGCACCTGGACGACATAGAGCACGGCATCCTCAGAGGTAGTGTACAGGGAACTGATAACGAAGGAGTGTACAGGTCTCCCCCACTTTACGACGGTTTATTTTACGTCATATTTTGCTCATGATCGTCATTTTTTTTTGGGGGGGGGGGGAGGCAGTAGCTCAAAGCCAAAACACACACACACAAAAAAAAAAAACGTAGAAAAAAGCCCGCTAATCGCTGCTCCTAAAAATTATAAAAGTCGTGACCAAAAGATACTCCTCACCCACTTTTTCTCACACTTTTTTTCTCTACAATCCATCTGGTTTGCTTTTACGATTGGTTCAGTCTCTATTTATGCTATTTCATGTATATAGTTTTGCAAATGCACAGCTGGTTTGTGTTCATATTCTCTCTGGTAATGGTTCAAGATACAGTGCCTTCCATACAACATCGCTATGATTATGTAACTAGGGGTTTTAGTTCCCCTGATATGCGAGTCTAGGAATGCATCTTTATCAATCAAATCTCAGGTTCATTATGCAGTCATTTCACTCCACAATCACTTTTCCAAGAACGTAATCCAATCGTAAAGTGGCGGGCACCTTTATATGATTAAACTTTTTACAAGAGTAGTTACAGAGACAGCCTCCACTTCATAAAATTGGAACTTAAACTTTTCTATTGCAACTTGTGTAATGAATGACTTGCTTCCTGATGTCTGAAAGTCTGGTCATGTCCTCAGGTAACCGGCCGCACCCCACGACGGGCGACACGATGTTCCCCGCCAATGACCCCCGCCTGGCCCTCGCATTGCCCGCCGACCACCGCATCCACGGGGCACTCAACTGCGGCGCCCTGGTGAGTCACTGCTGACCCACCGCCACTCACACGCTGCCTGCCGCTTCTCTGATCTGGGGGCGCAGCAATAGTCTATGACTGTAACTTGGCATTCATTTCATACAAAGGTTCACGTATCACCATCGCTGTAGTCCGGCATACACTCATTGCACGTGTGCTGCAATATTCCCAGAAAAAAATTCCCATAAATCGTTTGCATGACATCTCCTACAAGAGTTCCCACAAAAGCTAATCTCTCACAGATTTGTAGGAATTCCACTCAATGTGGCAACACTAGCTTAGTACTTTACATCCAAGTACTTTACATGAGAATTGATCACATAAAGAAGTTGGAGTTGGAGATATTTTTATCGAATCTGACTCCAGCTCCAACTTCAGCCAAAAGTAGCCGACTCCTCAACTCCTGGATTCAGACTCCGCCTCCACTACCCTGCCAGTACTTCAGCTTGATAAAAATAGCCGGCAAAATAAACTAGTATTGATACACTAGGTGACTAGGATATGATCCATTATTAGCTCCTTTATTGGTCTTGAAATGTGCCATAACTTGTAACTTGTATTAAGCATTATAAAAATGAAATTATAATTATTTATCATAAACTTTTCATTTGATGCGAATTATAGCTATAAATGTTCATAATTGCGTCTCTCCCAGCACCACATGAGGGCCAAGGAGACTCTTCATTGTGGTTGTAGTGTTTGGTGTAATTTGTCAAGAATACCCACATCACCTCCACACTGTACCTATATAACACTCTGTATTGCCGTTCCAGAGCTGCCCGCCACTGCTGGCCTTTGACGTGGACCAGCTAGAGCAGCAGATGGACGACAACTTCCACAAATTCTGTAACGGCAGCGTGAAGCTCCTCTCTGACAACAGCCTGCTCATCAACTCCATCTTCCAGTGGTTCAGAGTTGACTTTGGGTCCACGGAAGGCTCGGTCCTCGAGTATGTTGAATAGACTTTGTATTTAGGTCTACATGTAGTGCCCTGGATTTATCTTCTTTCCTCTTCTTCGTTTAACCCGGTAGCAGCGGGGATCATGTTTCTTAATGGTCCCTCCAAGCGAAAAAACGAGAAAAATCACCCCTCACACAAACCATTTCATAATATATATCGAAGCATTTGTGATCAGATTATGTATCATCTATTTTGGGGGGTTATATCATGGCACAAATTTGGCCCGTCGCTGCTACATGGTAAAGCCACAAATTTGGCCCGTCACTGCTACATGTCCTTATTTTCCCTCATGGGGTTGGGCGGGTTGATTATATTATAGATACGGTGTAGGGGCTCGGTTTTATCACTACTGAAAAGAACTCATAATACGTATATGTTCTGCATGATGGATACGGTGTACTTCCCAGGTTTTATCATTACTGTAAAGAATCCATATTATTTCCTGCATTATGAATACTGTGCAGTGCCCTGAATTCATCATTATCTACACAGGGATTTTTCTTCTTTCATCAGTATCATCAGTGACCTTATTTGCCACTAAGACAGAGTAAAGAGTTGAAAAGCCATGCTACCATTCTGATAAGATTTTTAGCCAAGAAATTCTCCATAAAGATATACTTTAAGCATAAGGAGTGTGTAGTTTAAAAATGTTAGCCTTTGCATTTCTGCCATCACAATCATGTTGGAGTTGTCAATCATTTTCCTCATGTCAAATATTTTCCTCATGAACCACAAGTTTTGATTATCTTTTGGTGGCTCTGAAATGCATTACATCTTCCTTGTCTTGTCTCTGTCTTTCTCTCCATGCTGCACCACCTGCCTGGTTCTTATTACTTACCTGTGCTTATTATTATTTTTTTTTTTTAAAGATCCACCTTCTGTTGCTGTTCTGTTTGTTCCTTTTGCCTCCCACTGTATCGCCCCACTCCTTCCAACCTCACACACCCTTTTCCAGTCCCTCTAACTTCATATTGCTGCCATAACCCTATAAAGGACTGAGACACACTTGTGCACTATAAAAGCCTTAAGCTGCATGGTGCTCTTTGGCTGAACACCAGAGTCTGCCTATTGTCTCCAGTGCCCAAGTTATATTCCTGACAGGCTGTCGGTAAAAACATATCCCTTGAAGATCAATTTTTCATGAGCTTTGAGAAGTGGCAGATCTCCCCATGACAACCCTACCCACCTCACTTTCATCCATCTGGTCACTTCCACTTCATACTGCTACCCTAACCTCACCCACCTCACCCTCATCCATCTAATCTCTCTAACTTCATCATCCTACCTTAACCTCACCCACTTCACCCAGCTGCCTTCCACTCATCATCATCTTCCTGTGTCCTTCCTCAGGTTTTTGGCAGAACAAGTAGAGGACCCCACTATCACCCAAGCCCTTGTTGAAGCCTCCCAAGGGCAGCGCCGCTTCAACTACAACTACGACTGGACTCTCAATGCTGTGAGTAGTGCTGCCTTGGCTCCTCTTCCTTCCATGGTGCTGCTGACTTGCACGGCCCTCTTTGTCCTGGCTCGGAGCAATGGGGGCCTCACTTCCTCCTTTCTCTGGCTGTAGCTTCCATTCAGGGACACACTAAAGAGTTTGAATTGTGATTCTTACTACTTTACTGTTCATGTTGTTTTCCCTGCAAATCATGGCTAAGATAGTTCACTTCCTGTATCTCAGAGTCCTGGCTCGAGCTTCCATGCTGGGAGATATTAATAGTTAAAAGTGCATCTGATATCTAATTGTTTATGTTGTTTTTCCTGCAAATAATGTCCAAGGTAGTTTACTTCCTCTCATTAAACATTATCTCATTCGTGATTGATTAATTGGCTCTTTGAAACTTATACTGAATGAAATATAACATGTATAAAATTTACTAATGAAAACAGAAAAGTATATGTAAATACCTATTTCTAAAGTGGTTATGTGTGTATGTGTGAGGTATTGGATGCCAAGTTAACCAGTGTATATAATATCCATTAGAAACTCAGTAATGCATCCTTGGTCTCACACAGAGGATATTTCTACAAGCTATCAGAGTCGAAACCTAATAAGCAGGAAAGTCACATAAACAGCAGCTCCTTCAAACAGTGCTAATACCTTGAAACAACAAAGCTATTCTCTAGTAACACAAGGCAAATGCAGGTGCGACTAAGGCAGTGTGGGCAGCTTGTCTCGGCTACATGTAACTTCCGATCTCCAGGTAACATAACGTCTCATCTCCACTTACACTGATGCCATGAACTGGGTCTGCATGAGCTTGGTGGTGGGCATCTGAGGATTTTTTTGGGAGCTTTACTTTGGTGTGCTTTGTGTGGGCTTCTTGGTGTGCTCTGTTTGGGCTTCTTCAGTATGTGGTGCTCCTTACAAATGGGCAGGAGTGGATTTTAGAGAATGAAACATATGGCAATAATTAATGTCTTCTGTAACATGAGGGAAAAAAGGGTGGTTATATTTTATTTTTTATTTTCGTTTTATTCATTATTTTTTTATATGTGTGCGTTCTTACCCTTCCCATATATAATATTGAAGGTTTTAACTCAAAACTTCCCATATTTTAATTATCTTTTATCATTCAAACCTCAAGCTTGTGCATACATACTTTTAACACACAGTTTCATTTTATAAACCATTCATCTGCTCATTAATATTCCATTGGGAAGCTGAAATATCTTGCACCTCTATCACCCTTCATTTTATATATAGTTTTTATCTGGGTTCATCAGAGCATAGTTTATTTTTTCTGATCTTCCAGTGAATGGGTGGTGAATGGCTTTACTTTGATGGTATACTCGTTAACACTTGGTTCTTGTGTACAGCATTGTGGTGATGGCGTGGTGGTGGTGGTGGTGGTGGTAGTTCATAACTCTAGTAGATCATGGTGGCTTGTTGCAGGCTGTATGTGTGCTGATTCATACTCACCATTGCTTTTTTTTCTGTATTTTCCCTTGAGCTTCTTTCCTGTAAAAAAAAAATAATAATAATAAATAAATCACATCAGGAGAAAAAATACCTACCCAGGAAAGTAATTCAACTGAGGTATGAAGATTATATAGTATCTTGAAAGTAAAGATTCATTACCATTCTTTATTTTAACAATAGAACACTTTTTTTCCTCAGACCATTTTCCTAGAGTAATTTTTTGTTCAACATGAGTTTTTATTATTTTGCTGTGTATGAATTAGCAACTGTTAAAGATAGTGATCCCTTCCTATAGTGGTTATTCTAGTCCATAGCATAGTGGACGTTGAAGTATTAGAATTAGCACTTTTTTATGTAGATTTTCCTCTTTGTTTTATTTTCATTGGCCTGCAGTTTACTTTTGTCCTGATGCCTTTCATTAAAACTTAAACATGTGTGCCCTCCCATTAAATTCTCTCTCCTGAGGTCAGCATCATAATAGTTCCTTCTGTTGTATTATTTTGTTTGTATATACCATCTTAAAACCCATTAGCTGAGTCATGTTTCTCTCTCCCTGATGTTTGTTGGTTTGCTTGCCTTACAGATATAATTTCCTCCACAAAAACAGCCCCAGCCTTTGTTGTGTGTAGTCATAGTGTCACAGGCAGGGCAGGGACTTCACTCCCACTCCTGTGGCTGCTTTTGTTGCCTCTGCCACAAATCTTCACTTGTTAAATGAACGTGCAAAGTTGTTACGTTGTCAGATGTGATTTTATATGAAAAAAATAATGTTATTCTAGCAAAAGGTTACATTGAAAGATGTCAATGCTGGTCAGTGTTTAAGATTACTTTTTTGCCTCATGAAACCTGACCTAAAAATTTTGAGTGATAGAATACTTTGAACTTCTAAATCATTGTATTATTATGTGGAAGCTCATTTTTTAACATAGTGTGCAGTAAATAATAACCAGAGATTGATACCTTTTACTAGCACTGCAAACAGGTGTAAATGTGCTTCTACACAAAGACATATTGCCATCAGAAATGCCGTTTCCATCAGCATAAGGTGTTATGAATAAGCTTCATGAGGGAAGTAGTTCTTAAAAAAAAAAAAAAAAAATGGGTCTTATCATCTTCAAAAGAGAATAAAAATGCAGTGAAGATCCCTTATAAGTCCTCATTTTTAGCCTCCACACCTAACAAGACAATGCTTATAAATATAGAGCAAAGTATCATACGTAGTTATTAGACATTCAGTGGCAGAGGTTGCTCCAGTATTTAATCAGGAATCAGTCTTGTAACTCAGCGTGGAAAGACTTGTCATCGTTTCAACCATCATAACTGCATCCGTCCATATCACCAAATAAGAGAACACTTTGATGCTATAATGTATGATGCTATAATGTAAAGACAATAGCCAAGTCATGAGGTTGTGTTGTGTGGATAGCCAGGTGATGTGTAATTTACTTTTCTTGTTATATTTGCAAGATGATTATTTATAAGCATCTCAGAGTATTTAGCAGTAAAGAGTATTCTATTTATTCTTAATATATACATGTATTTATTAGATATTTATTATAGAGAATTAACAATATAATGCAGTATTTTGTTGTCATGTGTTGTTTGAGATGTAGTTTGGCTAACACCTTGTGGCCCACGTACATAGGAGATTTAAAAAGGCCAGCTCCACAATTTTAAAGGGCCAGCTCCACAATTTTAAAGGGCCAGCTCCACAATTTTAAAGCCCCAGCTCCACAATTTTAAAGGGCCAGCTCCACAATTTTAAAGGCCCAGCTCCACAATTTTAAAGGGCCAGCTCCACAATTTTAAAGGGCCAGCTCCACAATTTTAAAGGGCCAGCTCCACAATTTTAAAGGGCTAGCTCCACAATTTTAAAGGATCGCTCCACAATTTTAAAGGCCAGCTCCACAATTTTAAAGGCCCAGCTCCACAATTTTAAAGCCCCAGCTCCACAATTTTAAAGCCCCAGCTCCACAATTTTAAAGGCCAGCTCCACAATTTTAAAGCCCCAGCTCCACAATTTTAAAGGCCAGCTCCACAATTTTAAAGGGGCTCCACAATTTTAAAGGGTCATCTCCACAATTTTAAAGGCCCAGCTCCACAATTTTAAAGGGCCAGCTCCACAATTTTATAAGGCCAGCTCCACAATTTTAAAGGGCCAGCTCCACAATTTTATAAGGCCAGCTCCACAATTTTAAAGGGCCAGCTCCACAATTTTATAAGGCCAGCTCCACAATTTTAAAGGCCCAGCTCCACAATTTTAAAGGCCCAGCTCCACAATTTTAAAGGCCCAGCTCCACAATTTTAAAGGCCCAGCTCCACAATTTTAAAGGGCCAGCTCCACAATTTTAAAGGGCCAGCTCCACAATTTTATAAGGCCAGCTCCACAATTTTAAAGGGCCAGCTCCACAATTTTATAAGGCCAGCTCCACAATTTTAAAGGCCCAGCTCCACAATTTTAAAGGGCCAGCTCCATAATTTTAAAGGGTCATCTCCACAATTTTAAAGGCCCAGCTCCACAATTTTAAAGGGGCTCCACAATTTTAAAGGCCCAGCTCCACAATTTTAAAGGGGCTCCACAATTTTAAAGGCCCAGCTCCACAATTTTAAAGGGCCAGCTCCACAATTTTATAAGGCCAGCTCCACAATTTTAAAGGGCCAGCTTGACAATTTTAAAGGCCCAGCTCCACAATTTTGAAAGGCCAGCTCCATAATTTTAAAGGGCCTCCACAATTTTAAAGCCCCAGCTCCACAATTTTAAAGGGCCAGCTCCACAATTTTAAAGGCCCAGCTCCACAATTTTAAAGCCCCAGCTCCATAATTTTAAAGGGCCAGCTCCACAATTTAGCACAACCAGTTCACAAGCTCACAAGCCTAAAACAAGCACCATGAGAATTTCTTATACATCTACCCACGGAAATGCCCTTAACTCCTACGAAAGCCTTGTAAAATGTGTGAGCTTGGGCGCCGTAATGTTTGAGGATATTGCTGTAAGTCATCCCTCCCATCCTTGAAAGTCGCAGTCACACCTTCACATGATCCCCCAAGATAATATAATACAGGGCCTGAGTGTGCTGCATTTAAAAGAAAACTAACCTTATTTGTCTCGATCATTCCTGAATCTGTATATTGTTTTGACTTGTTGAAACGGTAATCGGCTGGACCTATAATTACCATATATGAAAGTTCTATAGTTTTATATATTTATCTTAAGTCATGGAATATATAAAGGGAGACTTCTCATGTTTCCCCCTGTTCATGTTTGGTCTTTCCTTGTTGAATTCTAAAGCCACTGTTTACATGGAATTATCGTTTTAATGTTTATTGTTATGTTATGGTCTTGTTGTGATAGTCCTCTGAATTTTGTTATGGTATTTCTCTTGTGTTATAGACGAGTTTTACCCGAGGAATATATCAGTCTTGTCCTTATGTAGGGTTTGTTCACGAATTTATACTTACCTTTCCAATTAGTACTCACTCAGTCAGGATAAACAGTCTACCTTTCCAACTAGTATACTCACTCAGTGTGAATTAAAACAGTCTACCTCTCCAATTAGTACTCACTCAGTCTGAATAAAAACAGTCTACCTTTCCAACTAGTATACTCATAAAAACAGTCTACCTCTCCAACTAGTATACTCACTCAGTCTGAATAAAAACAGTCTATCTTTCCAATTAGTATTCACTCAGTCAGGATAAACAGTCTGCTGGATAAGAAGCTGAGTGATAAAGATGAATTAGTCTGAAATTAAGAATGCCGATCAGTCTGTGTTGTATTTCATTTTAAACGCTCAATATTCCAGAGATTTTTAACGTCAAAGAAAGCAGATTAAAGGCAGAATTAGATGTAAAAAAAGACCTCTACCCTCAGCTCCTACAAAATGAAGATAAGAAAGATTAAAAACTACCCCAGAAGCATAATCAGTTTCGGTCTTAGAGGTAGTGCTCCCCTTTTGAATGTATTAGTCATCAAAAAATATATAGAAAATCCTTGTTGGAAGCAGAATAGGGAGAGAATATACAGACAAGGAAAGGCTGCTCCAGAGTTTACCAATGAAAAAAAAAAATGAAAGAATATATATACTGGTTAACTCTTTCATTAGGGAGTCGGACGGCATAGGGACGAACTTGAAGATATTTTGCTTAATGTTGTGTCGTTTTCTTTTCCGACATGCTTACTAAATGGAAAGGTGTGTGCAAATTGGTGAACATGTCCATAATGTATCTTGTTACCTGTTTATGAAGAGTGATTGCTGTGTCCTTTATGTGTAACCTGTGTTTTGTGAAATTGTGAGTCTATTTTGTATGCTTTTCTGTCTGTCAACTGCAGGCCTATTTGTATACTTTGTTGAACCATTGTCTTCTGGTGCCCTGACTTGTGTTCAGGTGTTCCTGTCCTGATGATTGTCTAACTCCAACCAATAAAATTAATGAGAGGAGAGTTACTTTCGCAACTTCTATTAAGGCTAGTCAACCCAACGATGGATGCCCTCAGAAGGTGACCGTGTGTGTGTGCGGTGCGTGTAAGTGTGTGTGTGTGTGTTTTTATAATTTCTCACCTCTCTTCCTTTGACGTCATATTTCTACTTCCTCTTTCTTCTTTGTTGTTACCCTGTCTGTCTGTCTGTCTGTCTGTGTGTCTGTCATATGTATATAAATCTGTTCATTTGTGTGCTGTGAGGGCCAAGTTGAGATTAATTGTGGAAGCTTAAGTTAATTCAAATGAGCTTTAGTTGAAAACAGTAGTAGTAGTAGTAGTAGTATAGGAGTAGTAGTTGTGGTGGTATAGTGGGTGGTGGTCCTCTAATAATAGTAATAGTTGGTAGTGTTGTTGTTTTCAATAGGAGTAATAGCATTGCAGTACAACCCTTATAACTCAAAATTTTATGTAACTCGTTAAGACAAAGATAAAGTGATTGAAAACTGATTCCAAATTCTGATAAACAACGGGAAAACAAAATTGGAGAAAAATGGTGCAGTTCTTTTTCGCCATTTTGCAGAGTTGTAAGCACGTATTGGTGGGCTACTCGGCATGGCGAGCCTGCATTAGCTTGGCTTCAACGCGTAGTCCTGCTGTATATGCGCCTGGACCACGTGACCTGACTCATTCATCCGCTCTCCGATTCACCTCAGCACGCTGCCAAAGTGTTGCAACATTTCGTTTTCCACACTCGGCATGGCGAGTCTGCATTAGCTTTGCTTCAACACGTAGTCCAGCTGTAGGCTATATGCGCCTGGGCCACGTGACCTGACTCTTACATCCTCTTTCTGATTCACCTCAGCACGCTGCCGAGGTGTAGCAACATTTCGTGTTCTGCACTTGGCATGGCGTGCCCACACTAAGTTTGTTTAATTAAACTATAAACATCCCTACATCCCTGCGTTCAACAGATACGCTACGCACGCAACGGTTTACAATGTTCCGCAGTGTTGTGCAACTTGGGCAGCAAGTTGCCTCAAGATGGCGGCGTTAGCTAAACCGCACGAGGAGTCGTTGGGCGGGGGACAAAGGAGGCGTCGTAAGTATATGAATGTTGCCAGTGTCCCCACTGCTGCATCTTGTCGTCTTCTGCGCTTGTATTGTTCAGCTATGATTGCTGCTTACAGTAAAGTGTCGCCTGTAAGACCTCCTGAGGGAATATTGATCGGGATGATTTTTAAAGTTTGTAGCTACTGTATGTAGGTACACCAGTATTAGAAGTGTAGATATTAAGGCAAGGCAATGGAAATTTTTTGAACAAAAACACCCAGCATAGCCCATACACAATTTGAGTACGTCAGACAAGGGAATAATGAATCAACCTGAATATACGTAAAGAGTAGGCGTTTATATGTAGGTAGTTTAATGGCGTGGCTAGTAAGGACAACGTGAAACGTCACTTCGTGGGAGAGTTTATCGTTTTTAGAACGTCACTCACTGGGCGGGAAAGGTGACCTGTTGGGCGGGAATTTACTGTTAATAAACACGTCACTTTCTGGGCGGGAAAGGTGACTAGTTAGGCGGGAATTTACTGTTATTGAAAACGTCACTTTTTGGGCGGGAAAGGTGACTTGTTAAGCGGGAATTTACTGTTGCTGTAAACGTTACTCATTGCGCTGGAATTCACTATTGTTGAGAGAAGATAGCGGGCAGGGGAGAGTGAGACTTGTAAGGCAGCAGGAAACTTGTAGGGCAGGGCATACCTTGTTGCTGCTCCGTTACTCGTCCTTACACACACACACACACACACACACACACACACTCCACCTCTTTGCTTGTTCTCGTTACCCGTTTCATACATTGTTTCTCGTTTTCCACACTTGCCGCCCTTTCCACTTTATTTTTCTATTTTTTTTATTTACATTTTATTCATTTATTTTTCCGTTTTTGGTTATCCCCGAATTATAGAGAAGTTCACCCTCTAGACTCCTTCATGTAGCTCCTATTTCCCATGATGGTTAAATAGATAATTAAATGTTCTTATTCTCATTCTCCTCCTCTTCCTCCTTTCGCTTGTCCCAGATCGGCCTTCCATTCTTGCTTTCTTTCTTTCTATTCCTCCTCTACATCAATAACAACATTACGTATTCTTCCTCTATATAACTATCAGCGTAAACTAATATTCCTCTCTTGATGTTGAGTCCAAAAACTCCACATGTATCCTTGGTTGGCCCCAGTTCGTTCATTGCGCGTGTATTTTTTTTATATTTTTTATAGTCATGCCGCTGTGCACTCCTGTCTTCGTGTTAAGGAAAGAAAGGAAGGAAGAAAAAAAGAAAGCCAGGCAGGAAGAAAGTAAGAAAGAAAGAACGAACGAGAGAAAGAAGATAAGATAAGAAAGAAGATAATTGACAGCTCTTGCGGCCACCTCTTCGGATTCTTTACAGGAGCAGCGAGTAGCGGGCTTTTTTTTTTTATTGTTTCCTTTTTTTGTGCCCTTGTGCTGTCTGCTGTAAAAAAAAAATAGAAAGAAAACAAGAAAGACAATAGAAAGAAAACAAAAAAGACAATAGAAAGAAAGGAAGAAAGATGATAGAAGATAAAAGATGGTGAACTGATGTATATTCTAGCTGCTAGGTCCCCCCTCCGTTTGCTGCCAGATCTCCCCTTACGTTCTTATGTTCTTATGTTCTTATTGTAATGAAAATCCGGGTACTTTCAGTTTTGCCCGAAGGTGATTTGTAGGAGATGGACAACTTTTTCTTGTTCTGCTCCTCCCCCTCCTCTTCCCCCCCCCCCTCCTCCTCCTTGCACATGTGTTCCTCCTTTTTTCCTTCTCCTCCCGTTTCTCGTCCTCCTTTTCCTTCTTGTGTTCCTCCTCTTTTTCTCCCACCCTCCTCCTCTTTCTCCTAATGTTTCTCCTCCTCCTCCTCTTTCTCCTCCATGTGTTCGTCGTTTTCCTCCTTCTCCTCCTCATCCTCATCCTCATCCTCCCTCTCTTTCGCATGTTCCAGATCAGTTTTCCCATTTTGCTTACTTTGTTTTTCCTCATACTTTACATAATTGTCAACATAAGGTAATATTTCTCTCATGATATAAGTTTAATGGTTTCTAAGGTCCAAAGTCGATCTTAACCTCTTCTCACAGGTACCGTTTATGCCCCCAACTTCACCTGTATATACTTTACCTTTCCTTTCTTGCTAACTTATAATATCTCCTCGACCTCTGCATACTCATCAACATTAGGTTATCTTCCTCTCTTAAATGAAGTCTAATGGCTCATAATCACTTTTAATCACTTCACAGGTAGCGTATGCCTTCAACTACACCTGTACTTTACCTTTCCTTTCTTGCTAACTTGCTATCTCCTCGACCTCTATACATCAACATTAGGTTATCTTCCTCTCTTAAATGAAGTCTAATGGTTCATAATCACTTTTAATCACTTCACAGGTAGCGTATGCCCTCAACTTCACCTGTACTTTACCTTTCCTTTCTTGCTAACTTATAATATCTCCTCGACCTCTGAATACTCATCAACATTAGGTTATCTTCCTCTATTGAATGAAGTCTAATGGCTCATAATCACTTTTAATCACTTCACAGGTAGCGTATGCCCTATATACTTTACTTTTCCTTTCTTGCTAACTTATAATATCTCGTCCTCTGCATACTCATCAACATTAGGTTATCTTCCTCTATTGAATGAAGTCTAATGGCTCATAATCTTTTTAATCACTCTTCACAGGTAGGGTATGCCCTCAACTTCACCTGCACTTTACCTTTCCTTTCTTGCTAACTTATAATATCTCGTCCTCTGCATACTCATCAACATTAGGTTATCTTCCTCTCTTGAATGAAGTCTAATGGCTCATAATCTTTTTAATCACTTCACAGGTAGCGCATGCCCTCAACTTCACCTGTACTTTACCTTTCCCTTCTTGCTAACTTAATTACTCCTGGTCCCTTACTTAAATATCAACATTAAGTCTTCTTCCTATGTTGACTTGAATTTAATGGCTCATAACTTTCAAACAATCTTCCTAATCCCATTTCTCATGTAACGTATATTGCCTAACTACTTTACCCTTCCCGCCTTGCTCATTTAATATCTCCTCACACTGTATACTCGTCAACATAAGGTATTCTTCCTCTCTTTTAAGTTTAATTGTGCATAGCGTCCATCCCGTCTCCTTAATCCCTTCTCTCAGGTAACGTATGCCCTCAACTTTACCTGTGGCCTACTTTACCCTTCCCTTCTTGCTCATATAAGGGGCTATTACACTGAGCAAATTTTCCGTGGATCTTCAGTCAAACCACGATTTCCGCTGGCGTGGTTCTCCTATTTCCGTGTTTTTCTGACGTGTCCACGATCTTCCAAAGCTACGGTAGATTTCACCGAAGGACGACGGTATTACTCACCATCATCATCATCAGCAATAACAAGAAACAAATGAGAACCACGCCAGCGGAAATCGTGGTTTGACTGAAGATCCACGGAAAATTTGCCCAGTGTAATTGCCCCTTTAGTATTTATCCTCTATATATTTGTCTATGTAAGGTAATTCTCCTATCTTGATTTCCTTGATTCTATTTTAATTATTAGTTGCGTACAGCCAGTCTTCCTGATCCCTTCTCTCAAGTCACCTTTCCCTTCTTTCCCGCTTAATATATCCTCATTCTTTATATATTTGTTATTATAAGGTATTTTTTTCTCTCCTTGTTCAAGTTTAATAGTTCATAGCGTCCATGCAGTCCTTAATTCCTTCTGTCAGTTTTCGCTTCTTTCTCAATCTCAATCTTTTTTTAATTTATTTGTTCTCTTTTATATATTAGCTAGGATATGGTAGTCTTCCTCTCTTTTTATTTTCTTTCTATCTTTCTTTTTTCCTTCTTTCCTTCCTTCCTTCCATCCTCCCTTCCTTTCTTCCTTCCTTCCTTCCTTCCTTCCTTCCTTCCTTCTTTCCTTCCTTCATTCATTCATTCATTCATTCCATCCTTCCCTCTTTCCTTCCTTCCTTTCTTCCTTCCTTCCTTCCTTCCTTCTTTCCCTCCTTCCTTCCTTCCTTCCCTCTTTCCTTCCTTCCTTCCTTTTATCCTTCCCTCCTTCTCTCCTTCCTTCCTTCTTTCCATCCTTTCTTCCTTTCTTCCTTTCTTCCTTCCTTCCTTCTTTCCATCCTTTCTTCCTTCCTTCCATCCTTCCTTCCTTCCTTCTCTCCTTCATTCCTTCCTTCCTTCTTTCCTTCCTTCCTTCATTCATTCATTCATTCCATCCTTCCTTCCTTCCTTCCTTCCTTCCCTCCTTCCTTCCTTCCTTCCCTCCTTCCTTCCTTCCTTTCTTCCTTCCTTCCCTCTTTCCTTTCTTCCTTCCATCCTTCCCTCCTTCCTTCCTTCTTTCCATCCTTCCTTCCTTCCTTCCTTCCTTCCTTTCATCCTTCCTTCCTTCCTTCCTTCCTTCTTTCCCTCCCTCCTTCCTTCATTTCTCTCTCTTTATTTATTTATTTACTTGCTTAGGTTTAATTGTTCACAGCGTCGAAGCATCGAAGCACACTTCTTTTATTTCAGCTTTCCTTTCTTCCTTAATTTCTCATCCTCTTTAAATTTCCCAACAGGTATCATTCCTCTCGTAGCGTCCAACAAGTTTTAAGTTCCTCTCTCTCTCCCTCAATGTTCCAGGTCAGCTTTCCCTCCCAGCATCACCTCTCATGTATTCTTCCTTAAATCCTCACCGTCTCTGTATTTGTCAACAGGTATGCTTCCTCTCATAGCGTCTCACCAGTCCTTAGTTCCTCTCTCTCCCTCAGTGTTCCAGGTCAGCTTTCCCTCCCAGCATCACCTCTCATATATTCTCTTCATCCCTCTCGTTATCTCTCTCCTTTTCACGTGGCCATCTTTCCTCCGCACGCTTTCTCTTCCCCCCTCCCTCCTCCTCCTCCTCCTCCTCCTCTTCTTCCTTTTGTACTGCCCTCCTCTCCTCGATGTCCTCTTGGTAACTATAGCCTTAACCTCCTTGCCTTGAACTAATGCTCTTGGCCCGGCTGGTGCTGCACGGCGCTATGTGTTTCCTATTTGTTTGTTTGGTTTTCTTTATTTTTCTTCCTTTCTTTCTGTGTTTGTTCTTTGTTTGCTTTCACTCCTTTACAATATCTCTTACTTCTTTATTTCTTTTCTTTCTGATTTTCTTTCCTATCTTTCTTATCTTTCTTTCTTTCTTTCCGTTTTTATTTTTTATTTATTTTTCTTCCTTTCTTCCTTTCTTTTCCCTTCCTTTTTTTATTCTATCTTCCTTTCTTCTTTCTTTCTTTCATTCTTTATTTAGTTTTCTCTTTCTTTCCTTCTTTCTTTCTGTCTTTCTTTGCTTCTCACTCCTTCCTGATACCTCTTCTTTTTTCTTTTTTTCTTCCTTTTTTCTTTCTTCCTTTTTCCTTCATTTTTTTTTCTTCCTTTCTTTCTTGCCATCTTCACTTTTTCTTCCTTTCTTTCTCTGTTTTCTTTCTTTCTTTCTTATTTTCTTTTTCTTTCTTTTTTCTTCCTCCCTTTCTCTTTTTTTTCTTCTTTCTTTCTTACTTTCTTTTCTTCTTACTTTCTGTCTTTGCTTCCCATTCCTTCCCTACACTTCTTCTTTCTTTCTTTTTTTCCTTCTTTCTTATTTTCTTTATTTCTTCCATTCTCTCTTTCTTCTATTCTTTGTCTTTCTTTCTTTCTTATTTTCTTTATTTCTTCCTTTTTTTTCTTTCTTCCTTTCTTTCTTTCTCTTTCTTTTTTTTTTCTTTCTCTTTCAATCCTTCCTTATTCTCGTCTTAACAATCCTTAACTTACTGATGATCTAACACCGAGGAGGAGGAGGAGGAAACATGGAAACATGGACTAGCAGGCAGCAGAAAGCCTGTTGGCTCATTACTAGGCTGCCTGCGTTCAGTGATTTAATCAATCCATTTGCCATAGGAGTGGCTTGCAGGGAAGGATTAAAGCACTTGTGTATCTACTCTTGGGAACGTTCATTTCACTCCCGATGCAGCAAAGTGGCGATCAATGCGTTTCTTGAAGGAGGTGATGGTCTCTGCGCTAACCACTTCTGCAGGAAGGCTGTTCCAGTGGCGAACAACTCTATTCGAGAAATAACTCCTGCCGATGTCGGTTTTGCATCGCTTTGCTTGAATTGTTTTTCCGTTGTTTCTTGTTCTCAGGTTGGTTTGTAGCGTGAAGAGTTTGGAGTGATCAACGTTGCTGAGCTTGTTCAGGTACTTAAAGACTTGTATCATGTCTCCCCGCAGTCGTCTCTTTTCCAACGTGAAGAGGTTGAGTCGCTCGAGTCGCTCTTCATAGGGCTTCGTCCTCAGTGATGGTATCATCTTCGTGGCGCGGCGCTGTACTCTCTCAAGTAATTCAATGTCTTTCCTGTGATTAGGAGACCAGAATTGCACGGCGTATTCCAGGTGGGGCCTTACCAGCGAATTATACAAGGATAACATAACTCCCGGCGTCTTGTATTCGAAGTTCCTCGCTATGAACCCAAGCATTGTATTGGCTTTCTTACAGGCGGACTTGCAGTGTTTTGTTTGTTTCAAGTCACTGCTGATGGTGACCCCGAGGTCTCTTTCCTCTTCCACAACATGTAGTGGTTCGCCACCCATGTGTCATGTGTGGTTGCTGTTTCTGGATCCGATATGCATTACTTTACATTTGGAGGAGGAGGAGGAAGAAGAGGAGGAGGAGGAGGAGGAGGAGAAATAGGAAAAATCTTTAAATCGCCCTTGGTCATTTAAATTTTTGTAACTAATTAGAGAAAAAAAAAGGTACAGGAGCTTGTCTATATCTATTAATTACTCTCTCTCTCTCTCTCTCTCTCTCTCTCTCTCTCTCTCTCTCTCTCTCTCTCTCTCTCTCTCTCTCTCTCTCTCTCTCTCTCTCTCTCTCTCTCTCTCTCTCTCTCTCTCTCTCTCTCTCTCTCTCTCTCTCTCTCTCTCTCTCTCTCTCTCTCTCTCTCTCTCTCTCTCTCTCTCTCTCTCTCTCTCTCTCTCTCTCTCTCTCTCTCTCTCTCTCTCTCTCTCTCTCTCTCTCTCTCTCTCTCTCTCTCTCTCTCTCCTCATTTCCGTCCTCTCTCTCTCTCTCTCTCTCTCTCTCTCTCTCTCTCTCTCTCTCTCTCTCTCTCTCTCTCTCTCTCTCTCTCTCTCTCTCTCTCTCTCGTTTTTCTTCTTATTTCCTCATTTCTTCTTGTTTTTTACCTTTTCCACTCTCTCTCTCTCTCTCTCTCTCTCTCTCTCTCTCTCTCTCTCTCTCTCTCTCTCTCTCTCTCTCTCTCTCTTCGTATCTGAGGTCATGGTAGTAAAACGGATTATATATTCGGTGGTTCCTTCCTTTAGGCTGTGGGGGAGTTGGGGGGCAGTGGCGGTGGTGGTTAGGGGGGAGGGGGGTAGTGGTCTTGGTGGTCGTAAGGGGGTGAGGTTAATAGGGGAAAGGTATGTGGATATGTGTGATGCAGATTCTGAAGATGATGTCGCTGGGAT
This sequence comes from Eriocheir sinensis, assembly GCF_024679095.1. NCBI lineage: Eukaryota > Metazoa > Arthropoda > Malacostraca > Decapoda > Varunidae > Eriocheir > Eriocheir sinensis. The sequence continues at coordinate 7,394,687 of NC_066557.1, forward strand.
GGTGATGTTGGTGAGGGTGATTGAGTAGTAGTAGTAGTAGTAGTAGTAGTAGTAGTAGTAGTAGTAATAGTAGTAGTAGTAGTAGTAGTAGTAGTAGTAGTAGTAGTAGTAGTAGTAGTAGTAGTAGTTGATGTGGAGAAACAATCAGCATCTCAGCAAGAGGAGGAGGAGGAAGAGGAGGAGGAGGAGAAAACAGTAGCAGAAGTAGTAGAGAAAACAATAAAACTACCAAGAGTAATGACAATTGAAGTGCAGGAACAGAACAAGCATCGGGGGAAGGAGGAGGAGGAGGAGGAGGAGGAGAAGGGGGTTGACGATGTTAGTATGTAGCGGATACAGATGCGGTGGTGGTGGTGGTGGTGGCGGGCTCTCGCTGTCTCTCGCCTCTCGGTTTAGTGTGGCAGAAGCTGTCGGTATGGTTGGACGAAGCGCTCTTACCTCTGCGGCGAACATGGCTGGATTTGCTCTTCTGCTGGTGATGCTGGCCCTGGCGTCGGCTCGGGAAGTGCAGGTATAGATAATGGTAGTAGTAGTAGTAGTAATGGTAGTGGTGGTGGTAGTGGTTGCTGTTGTGGTAAAGGATAGTTGTTGTGATGGAAATATTTTGTAGTTGCTTAAGTAGGTAGTAGTTGTAGTGGTTGTTGTGATAGTATAATGACAGTGTTGTAGTAGTAGTAGTAGTAGTAGTAGCAGAAGTAGTAGTGGTTGATATTAGTAGTTGTTCTTGAAGTAGTAGTTGCATTAGTAGTGGTAGTGATTCAGTAGTAGTAGTAGAAGTAGTAGTAGTAGTAGTAGTAGTAGAAGTAGTAGTGGTTGATATTAGTAGTTGTTCTTGAAGTAGTAGTTGCATTAGTAGTGGTAGTGATTCAGTAGTAGTAGTAGAAGTAGTAGTAGTAGTAGTAGAGTAGTAGTAGTAGTAGTAGTAGTAGTAGTAGTAGTAGTAGTACTGTAGTAGTGGTTGATATTAGTAGTTGTTCTTGAAGTAGTAGCTGCATTAGTAGTGGTAGTGATTCAGTAGTAGTAGTAGAAGTAGTAGTAGTAGTAGTAGAGTAGTAGTAGTAGTAGTAGTAGTAGTAGTAGTAGTAGTAGTGGTTGATATTAGTAGTTGTTCTTGAAGTAGTAGTTGCATTAGTAGTGGTAGTGATTCAGTAGTAGTAGTAGAAGTAGTAGTAGTAGTAGCAGTAGTAGTAATCGTTTATTAACTTTAAAAAAATCCATCCAATTTCATCTCCATCATCATCATCTCCCGAAACTGACCCCTCTTTCGGCCACCTCCTTGGACTCTTTTTAGGAACAGCGAGTAGTGGGCTTTTTTTTTATATATTATTGCTCCCTTCTTTTGTGCCCTTGAGCTGTCTCCTTTGTTGTAAAAAAAAAAGTAGTAGTAGTAGTAACAGTAGTAGTAGTAGTAACAGTAGTAGTAATCGTTTATTAACAAAAAAAATTCCCATCCAATTTCATCAAGGGATTTATCCATTGAGGTAATTTACAGTTCCACACACACACACACACACACACACACACACACACACAAGGTTCCAGCAAGGCAAACTATACGATATGGCATCATTGTTTTTGCTGCTCGGCTTGTTTGAGGCCTTTCCTAATCGTTACCTTTGCCTTGATTGTGTGTTGCAACGAGTCAGTCTTCTCCCTGTGATGTTTTGCTCCCCGCTCACGTTTTGTTCCACACGTGTCATTATGTGGTGAAAAGTTAGCCTCTCCCGTATCACCGGACACGCGTCGATAGGGCAGCATCCTTTGATAGGGTTGAAACAGGCTATCTACAAACCTCAAAATGTTTTATCCCAGGAGCTGTGTGTGTGTGTCTACCTCTTTTTGGATTTACTAGTTCTCTCTCTCTCTCTCTCTCTCTCTCTCTCTCTCTCTCTCTCTCTCTCTCTCTCTCTCTCTCTCTCTCTCTCTCTCTCTCTCTCTCTCTCTCTCTCTCGTATCTCACATCCTCATCTAAATACGGCCACAAACTCCTTACGCCGCTTCATTTCCTCCTTTCCTTCCCTCTTTCCTCCTCTTTCCTCCTCTTCCTCCTCCCTCTTCTCCTTCTCTCTCGAATTTCCCTTCCCATTCTATTTTAATCTCTCCATTTTTATTTCTCTTCCATTTCCTTTCTCTCCCACTTGAATCTTCCTTTCCATCATGTTATATTCTCTCCATTTTGAGTTCTCTTTCATTTATTTTAATCACACTCGCATTCCCTTCCCTTCCCACCCTAATTTATTCTCTCCATTTTGATTTCTCTTCCATTTCCTTCCGCACTTGAATTTTCCTTTCCTCCATTTTATATTCTCTCCATTTTGATTTCTCTTTCATTTACTTTAATCACACACTCGAATTCCCTCCCCTTCTCCCCTTTTTTTCTCTCTCCATTTCCTTCTGGCACTTGAATCTTCCTTCCCGCCATACTTGCTTCACTCTGACTCGCGTGCTCAGACCAGCGTCCTCCAAGTTTTACAGAGCTAACCAGTTTTATTCGCAAACCTCTTCACGTATTGTCCTAAGAGCTACTACGCATACCTCACGCTCTCCCTGTCTTCACCTGTCCTGTGTGTAAAGAAGCAAACGACGACTTATAAATTTCAGGGATAACCAGTCTTATTCACACGCCTCAACATTTCGTTCTAAAAAGCTGGGTATGCCTCACGCTCTCTGTCTTATATTTGTGTGAAGAAGAGATGACTCGACACTGAAGAAGGAGGAGAGTCGGAGTATTGGAGAAGCAGTGTATGGGTGTTGTTTGAAGAAGCGGGAATTCAAACACTTATTATGGTCGTATTATAAAACATTCCGTCGCCCAAGAACACAAATTTGACCAGACTTTCGTAGGTGTTGTGAGCATTTCCAGGAGTAGTTCTATGACCCTGGTGGTAGTTTAACCCTTCTTCTGTACCATGAACCTTAAGAAACCCTCATTAGAACCCGACTGACCCCCTCTTTGACCTGTAGAAAGAGTTGATGTGAGAAGAGCAGGTGTCTTATAATTCCGGCCTATAATAATTCTAAACAACGTAATTAGAGTGTATAGGAATCGCAGTTTATTTATTGTGTTATCTATGTGTGAATAAGCGACAAGGGCTCAAACTCATTAACACTGAAGAACAAGAACAAAGTGTGTAGGAGGTGACAGTGTATGTTTAATCTATTATTTTGAAGAAAAACGAAGAGCAAGAACAAGAAGAAGAAGAGCAAGAACAAGAACAAGAAGAGCAAGAAAAAGAACAAGAAGAGCAAGAACAAGAACAAGAAAAATAAAAGCAATAATAAGAACAAAGAGAACAACAACAAAAAACAAGAATAAGAAAAACAAAAACAAGAAAAACAAGAACAAGAAAAACAAGAACAAGGAAAACAAGAATAAGAAAAACAAGGACAAGAAAAACAAGGATAAGAAAAACAAGAAAAAGAAAAACAAGAACAAGCAAAACAAGAACAACAAAAAACAAGAATACGAAAAACAAAAAACAAGAAAAACAAAAACAAGAGCAAAAAAACAAGAACAAAGAACAAAAAAAACAAGACTAAGAAAAAAACAAGAACAAGAAAAACAAGAACAGGAGCAAGAAGAACAAGAGGAAGAACAACAACAACAACAAAAACAAAAAAAGAGAAAAAGGAGAACGGAGTCGGTGTATAAATAAAACCAGCACTGCATTACATTAAATTGCATCAGAACTCCGTAAGAAAACTAACTAAGGAGACTCACTGTGCACCCATTCAGGAGAGGGGAGGGGAGGGGATGGCAGGAGAAGGAGGAAACCACCACCGAATGTTTGCCAAATACGTGACAGCTGAGCGTGAGGGGCGTGAGGGGTCCATGTAGTACGGCCCTGGCGGTGTGGGGCATGACGCAAGACTGGCCCTTCATGTCACCATCAACGAGTGGACAAGACATATGGTGGCTTGTAAAGAACCGCAGAGAGGGATGAGAGATGGTAGTGGTCGTGGTGGTGGTGGTGGTGGTGGTGGTAGTAGTAGGAGGAAGAGGAAGAGTAGTGGTAGTAGGTTTTAGTAGAGGTTGTGTTAGTATTTCCATGGCCATGTATTTCTTTAGCTACTTTTTTCTTCTTCTCTACTTTCTTTTCTTCTTATGATGTACTTTTTCTTTTTCTGTACTTTTTTCTTCAGTTCTTTTTTTTTCTTCTGTACCGTTTTTCTTCTTCTGTACTTTTTTTTCTGCCTGGTAGTAGTTTAAAGTTTAGTAGTAGTAGTGATAGTAATAGTAGTAGTAGTAGTAGTAGTAGTAGTGGTAGAAGTAGTAGTAGTAGTAGTAGTAGTAGTAGTAGTAGTAGTTAGTAGTAGTAGTAGTGGTAGAAGTAGTAGCAGGTAGTAGTAGTAGTAGTAGTAGTAGTGGTAGTAGTGGTAGTGGTAGTACTACTAAGAAGAAGAGAGAAGAGGGACTAGAAAGTAGACGTTCAGAGAGAGAACATTCGTGGGCAGTTTTATGATCCTAGTGATTGTGTTGACAAGGCTTCTACACCATGAAACTGAAAAAGAAAAAAAAGAAACACTCATAAGAACTCGCCTCATCTCCTTTGTGGCCTTGTGAAACACTTACTGAGAGACCCGAAAACGTCTGGGAATACGGGCCTAAAAAAAGGTCTTGAACTCCCTCTAACAGGAAGAATTTAACGGAGCCAAATTTGGGGCTTTACCGTGCCGACGGGACAGGCCAGTTTTTCCATAGTAAACCCCCAAAATAAGTTAAAAAAAACCCAATCAGAAATGCGTGTTTATATATTATAATATGGTTTGTGGTAATGATTGATGATTTTTTCTTTTTCTCGCTTAGAGGAGCCTTTAAGAAACATGATCACCGCAGCTACCGGGTTAATAGTCACCCAAGGAACCCAGAACAGCGCAAAGAGGAACAGGAGAATAAATAGGTACAGAGGTAGAAGAAAAAAAGAGTTCAGGAGAAGAAAAATGGTACAGAAGATAAAAAGTACAGAAAAAGAAAAAAAGAACAGAAAAAGAAAGTTGAGAAGAAGAAAAAGTAGCTAAAGAAGAAAAGGTACAGAAGATGAAAAAAGTACAGAAGAAAACAAGTACAAAAGAAGAAAAAGGACATAAGAAGAAAAATTACAGAAGAAGAACAAGAAAAAGTAGATAAAGAAGAAAAAGTACAGGAGAAGAAGAAAAGATACAGAAGATAAAGAAAAGTACAGAAGAAAGAAAGTACAGAAGAAAAGTATAAAAGAAGAAAAAGTACAAAAGAAGAAAACTACAAAAGAGAAAATACAGAAAAGAAAAAGAAGAGGAAAACGAAGAAGACAAAGAGTATGTTTCGACTTAGCAGCTAAATTCACACACACACACACACACAACAGAGAATAAAAAACAACAATAATAATGATAATAATAATAATAAAAACGCCTCAATTGACAACAGCGCCATCTTCATCCGGGAAACGCAAACCGGAACTGTACGTCGACGGATGGAAAGATTACCCCGTGTGAAACAGATAGATTTTAGCATCCCTCCCCACCTTCCCCTTCCCCCCTTCCCCTTCCACCTTCCCCTTCCCCCCACCCCCACTCGCCCCCTCGCTGTCTTACATCCCCCCCCAAAAAAATTTACCCTGTGCGAGATAGATTTAAGTATCCCTCCCCCCTTCCCCTTTCCCCCCACCCCCACTCGACCCCTCGCCATCCCCTACCCCCCCAAAAAAATTACCCCGTGTGAGATAGGTTTTAGTATCCCTCCCCCCTTCCCCCTTTCCCCCGCCCCCTTCCACTCGCCCCCTCCCCGTCAAACATCCCCCACCCCCCAAAAAAAATTACCCTTTGCGAGATCCCTCCCCCCTTCCCCTTTTCCCCCCTTCCACCCCCCCAAAAAAAAATTACCCCTTGTGAAGTCATTTTATTCTCTCTCCCCTCGTCGCCGGCACCCTTTCGCCCCCCTCCCCCCTCCTTTCCGGCTAGCTCTCGTCCCTCCCCCCCTCCCCCACCCCCCAAAAAAGTCGAAAAAAAGTGTAACCTCGTGGAAACTTGCATGAGTATTATTTTTGTTGTTGTTGTTCTTGTTGTTGTTTATTTTTGTTGTTGTTGTTGATGTTGATGATGATGTGCAGTTTATATGAATTTTGCACTTGATCACTTTCCTTATCTTCATTTTTATTTATTTTACTAGACGTGTGCAGATTTATTTTTGTTTATTTGTTTATTTATTTATTTATTTACTTATTGCAGAAGGCGAAGGAGTTGGAGGGTTGATTTTTTTTATTATTATTATTGCTGCAAAGGTCGCCAGGTTGTTACGTCGAATGAGAAAACTCCCTGACGTAAAAACTAAGCACTTTATCCTGTTCCTTTGTGTGTGTGTGTGTGTGTGTGTGTGTGTGTGTGTGTGTGTAGGGGAGAAATGGAGAGTGGGTTCATTTCCTTTTCTATTTTTGGCATCTTATTAAATATTCTCCTTTATATAAAACACCCATCTACTACTACTACTACTACTACTACTACTACTTATACTACCTACTGGAAAAAAGGCCCAACTATATCAACCTTGGCAACAAACACAAAAACGAAAATAACACAAGTAGTAGTAGTAGTAGTAGTAGTAGTAGTAGTAGTAGTAGCAGTAGTAGTAAAGGACACTTACCTGGAGTGGGTTTAATTAAAGTTGTTGGTTTATCGCGTTCAGGCGTAGGAGAGCAAGAAGTTACCTGCCAGACAAGGCCACCTGGTTCTCTCTCTCTCTCTCTCTCTCTCTCACACACACACACACACACACACACACACACACACACACACACTTGACTTGTCTCCTTCTCGTTGTCACATTTATAGTTCCTGTCACACCTCGTCCTCCTCAGACACCCTCGAGGGCCTTACACGCATTCAGAGCCTCGTCTCTCTCTCTCTCTCTCTCTCTCTCTCTCTCTCTCTCTCTCTCTCTCTCTCTCTCTCTCTCTCTCTCTCTCTTATCGTGTGGCTCTTTCTTCACTCACTTTTCCATTTACTCTTGTTTTCTTTATTTCCTGTTCTTTCTTTCTTTATTTTTACATCTTACATATTGTAAATGTGTACTCTCTCTCTCTCTCTCTCTCTCTCTCTCTCTCTCTCTCTCTCTCTCTCTCTCTCTCTCTCTCTCTCTCTCTCTCTCTCTCTCTCTCTCTCTCTCTCTCTCTCTCTCTCTCTCTCTCTCTCTCTCTCTCTCTCTCTCTCTCTCTCTCTCTCTCTCTCTCTCTCTCTCTCTCTCTCTCTCTCTCTCTCTCTCTCTCTCTCTCTCTCTCTCTCTCGTATCTCACATCCTCATCTAAATACGGTTACCATCTCTCTCCAGCACTTCATTTCCTCCTTTCCTCCTCCTCTTTCCTCCTCCTCCTCCTCTTCTATCTCTCACTCGAATTTCCCTTCCCATTAAATTTTTTTCTCTTCTTCATTCTTATTTCTCTCTTCCATTTCCTTTTCTCACACTCGAATCTTTCTTCCCACCTTCATTTCCTTCTCCTAATTCTCCTTCTCTTCCTCCTCCTCCTCATTCTTTCTCTCAAATTTCCTCACCCACTATATATTCTTCTCTCCATTTTCTATTCTCTCCTACTTTTCCTCCTTTCTTACACTCGAATCTTTCTTCTCATTTTCTTTACCTCCTCTTTCCTTCTCCTCCTCTCAACTCGAATCTTCCCTCTCACTTTATTTTCCTCCTCTTCGATTTCCTCTTTTTCCTTCTCTCTCTCACTCGAAATTTTCCCTCTCACCCTCCCCCCTTACAAAATGGGAAAATGGGAATGTTGAATGTCTCTTTGTTTTGCCTTGTCTAAATTCCTGCATTGCTCTCCTTACTATCTTTTGGTACTATGCAAAAAAATCTACTCCTCTGTTCTTCTCGGGGTATATGATCCTCCTCCTCCTCTTCTTCTTCTTCTTCCGCTTTCTCCAATTCACCGTCTCCACTTTCTTTTCCTCCTATCCATTCAGCTTTTTCTCTTCTTTTTCATCATTATCATTTTTTCTCTTTTCCTTCATCTTCTTCCTTTCTTCTTCTTTTCGTCTTCTTCAGCTTCTTGTTCCTTTTCTCTTGTTTTTGTTGTTGTTGTTGTTGTTGTTGTTGTTGTTGTTGTCGTTGTCGTTGTTGTTCTCCTTTTTCTTCTTCTTCTTCTGATTCTTTGGTCTATGGTCCTTATTCTTAAACATATCTGCCCCCAAACACACACATTTGACTAGGCTTTCGTAGGAGTTTAGGGCGTTTCCAGGGATAGTTTAATGACCCTGGTGGTAGTCTGACTCCTCTTCTGTACCATTTTAAACCTACATAAACTCTCATTAAAACCTGACTGACCAATCACACACATCTGACAAGGCTTTCGTAGGAGTTTAGGGCGTTTCCAGGGATAGTTTAATGACCCTGGTGGTAGTCTGACTCCTCTTCTGTACCATAAGCCTACATAACCTCTCATTAGAACCCGACTGACCAAGCCCACACATTTGACAAGGCCTTCGTAGGAGTTTAGGGCATTTCCAGGGGTAGTTTAATGACCCTGGTGGTAGTCTGACTCATCTTCTGTACCATGAATCTACATAATCTCTCATTAGAACTTGACTGACTACCTTTTTGGACTTTGGAAATTGTTGATGTGAGAGACAAAAGCTTCTCAGAATACCCCCCCCCCCCCACACACACACACACGCACACACGCACACACACACACCAAATCGTTCTTTCCTTCTTTTCTTCTCGCACGTAAAAAGATTCAGGAGACGGAAACAAGGAAAGATGGCGCACAGGAAAGAAAGAAGGGAAGAAAAGAATGTAGAAAGGAAAACAGGAAGAAGAAAGAGAAGCAAGGAACAGAGAAAGCAAGACAGGAAGTAAAGGGATAGAATGAAGGAGAGAGGGAAGGAAGGAAGGATGGGAGTAAGATAGGTAGGAAGGAAGGAAGGAAACAAGGAAGAAAGGAAGGAAGGAATGAATAAATGAATGAATGGACGAAGGAAGGAAGAAATTAAGAAAGGAAGAAAGGAAAGTATGAATGAAGGAAGGAAGGAAGGAGGGAAGGAAAGGAAAGAAGAAGAAGGAAGGGAGGAAGAAAGGAAGTAGGGATAGCTTGTAATATGGGCGTAACATTAAAAGGGAGAGATGAAGAACGGAAGGAGGAAAGAATGAAGGAAGGAGGGAAGGAAAGGAAGGAAGGAGAAGGAAGGGAGGAAGAAAGGAAGTAGGGATAGCTTGTAACATGGGCGTAACATTAAAAGGGAGAGATGAAGAACGGAAGGAGGAAAGAATGAAGGAAGGAAGAAGAAGGAAGGAAGGAAGAAGAAGGAAGGAAGGAAGAAGAAGGAAGGGAGGAAGAAAGGAAGTAAGGATAGCTTGTAATATGGGCGTAACATTAAAAGGAAAAGATGAACAACGGAAGGAGGAAAGAATGAAGGAAGGAAGAAGAAGGAAGGAAGGAAGAAGAGGGAAGGAAGGGAGGAAGAAAGGAAGAAAGGATAGCTTGTAATATGGGCGTAACATTAAAAGGGAGAGAAGAAGAACAGAAGGAAGGGAAAGAACGAACACAAACAGAACAATTGAACGCGTCACACACGGGTATATATTTCAACTTTTCCTTCCTGCCTTCATTCCTTCAGTTTTTCACGCCTTTTTTCCTCTCCTCTTTCCTATCTTTTACTATTCATTCACTCTTTCCTTCCATAATCATTTCCCAACTTCATTCTTTCTTTACTTTTTTCCGTCATTCCTTCCTCGTTTCTTCTGCTCCTTCATTCTTTCATCTTTCCTTACTTTCTTTCATCCTTACTTGTTTTCGCTTCTTCCCTTCCTTCCTTCCCTCTTTCCTTCATTCTATCCTCCTTCCTTCCTCCTTTCTATAGTTTCTTTCCTTCATTCCTTTCTCTTTCTTCCTTCATTCATTCATTCCATCGTTCCTTCCTTCCTTCTCTCGTCCTTTCATCCTTCCCCTCATCCCTTCCTTCCTTCCTTCCTTACTCTCATCCTTCCTTCCTTCCCCCAATCCCATCCTTCCTTCCTTCCTTCCCCCAATCCCTTCCTTCCTTCCTTCCCCCAATCCCATCCTTCCTTCCTTCCCCCAATCCCTTCCTTCCTTCCTTACTCTCATCCTTCCTTCCTTCCCCCAATCCCATCCTTTCTTCCTTCCTTCCCCTAATCCCTTCCTTCCTTCATTCATTCTATCCTTACCCACACACCTCTATCAAACCAAGAGAGGGCATACCACACACACACACACACACACACACACACACGCGGCCACGCCCACAACTCCTAGCTCGGTTGGACTGGGTTGGGTGTGGTCGAGGTCACCTAAACGGGTTCTCTTCCTCAAGGTCATAAATACCTCCTCCTCTGTTCTTCTCGGGGTATATGATCTTCCTCCTCCTCCTCCTCCTCTTCCTCTTCCTCTTCCTCTTTCTCCAGTTCATAGTATCCACTTTCTTTTCCTCCCATCCATTCACTTTTTTCTCTTTCTTCATCTTTTTCTTTTCTTTTATTTTCTTCCTTCTTCTTTACTTCTTTTTTTCTTCTTCTTCTTTCTCTTGTTGTTGTTCATCCTTTTCTCTTGTTGTTGTTGTTGTTGTTGTTGTTGTTGTTGTTGTTGTTTTCGTTTTTTTTCTTGATTCTTTTTTTTTTTCCTTCCTCCTTTTTGCACATTTAAAATTCAGTCGTCATCCCTCGTGTCGTTGCTCTTGTTTGTTTGTTTGTTTGTGTGTGTGTGTGTGTTAGAGAGAAAACATCATATAGTTTTGAAGAAAAAAAATCGTTTCTTCTTCAAACAAACACAAGAGAGAGAGAGAGAGAGAGAGTAAACATTTAGGCTAACATTCCTTAACATCACAAACACCAATGGAGAAACATCTGTGTGTAAAATGAAAATGGGGTGAAACAGTGTAACCAGAACAGCGACCTTTCCATGAACCTTCAAGCTATTTGTTCAGGTTGTACGATTCTCTCTCTCTCTCTCTCTCTCTCTCTCTCTCTCTCTCTCTCTCTCTCTCTCTCTCTCTTATCGTATGGCTCTTATCTTCACTCAGTTTTCTCTTTACTCATGTTTTCTTATTTCCTGTTTTCCCATTCTCTCTCTCTCTCTCTCTCTCTCTCTCTCTCTCTCTCTCTCTCTCTCTCTCTCTCTCTCTCTCTCTCTGTCTCTCTCTCTATCTCTCTATCTCTCTCTCTCTCTCTCTCTCTCTCTCTCTCTCTCTCTCTCTCTCTCTCTCTCTCTCTCTCTCTCTCTCTCTCTCTCTTCTCTCTCTCTCTCTCTCTCTCTCTCTCTCTCTCTCTCTCTCTCTCTCTCTCTCTCTCTCTCTCTCTCTCTCTCTCTCTCTCTCTCTCTCTCTCTCTCTCTCTCTCTCTCTCTCGTTTTCTTTACTTCCTCTTTCCCATTCTACGCTCTCTGTCTCCCTTCCTTCTTTCCCATTCTTTATCTCTCCCTGTTAAGGTCACGCCCACATTACAAGCTCTCCCTTCCTTCACTTCCTTTCCTTCTCTTTCCTTTCTCTGTTCCTTCTCTTCCTTCTTTCCATTCTTCATCTCTCTTCCTCTGAATTTAACTTAGGCACATATAACAAGCTCTCCCTTCCTTAGCCATTCCTTTGACATCAGCTCTATAAATAAATACATAAATAAACGAGAGTAAACTAATATATGGCACTTGAGTATAAGCTTAGAGAGAGAGAGAGAGATGGGGCTATAATTAATGATCGAAATCTTCTAATACATGCAGAAAATACCAAAAAATGCCCCCCAAATACCCAAAAAAGTCCCCCAAAATCGTGTCACCGCCAAAAAATGTCAGGCTACCAAGATTGTTTCATGTTCTGTTAGCGGGGCAATTAACGAAGCCATTGTCCTCATTACTGCCCGCCTGAATGGAATTAGAGGCTTCCTGTCGTTAATACTCTCACAGCAGCGAGAGTACAACGTGCAATTAAGAGCTTGTTATTGTGCAGTTAGTATTAGTAATAGTAATCTCTCTCTCTCTCTCTCTCTCTCTCTCTCTCTCTCTCTCTCTCTCTCTCTCTCTCTCTCTCTCTCTCTCTCTCTCTCTCTCTCTCTCTCTCTCTCTCTCTCTCTCTCTCTCTCTCTCTCTCTCTCTCTCTCTCCTTCCACCTTCCTCATCTTTTCATCATATAATAACAATGTTTTCCTCCTCAGAGCAAGTCTATCAGGAAGAGGAGTGCCGCGTACTCAACCTTCCTGGGCTGTCCTTCTTTCTATTACTATCCTTACAATTCATGCTTCTGTCTTTGGATGAACGGGGGATTTGTGCCCGGGGGATTTATGCTCCCTGGGTACCCACATCCCTGGTCTACGGTGATCGATCAGACCGTCCCGGTCGTTATGCCGCAGGCGAGTGATTATAGTGGTGCCATCTTGTTTGGCTTATGCTGCACCCCATAGCTCATCTTTCTTCCTCTCTTTTAGAGAGGAAGAATCTAGAGTCCGAGTTGACATGTGGTCTTCTGGACAGCATGTGGATCGTCTAAGGCCCACTCGGCGGTGACTGAAAAATCCCAGACTTGTGGCGGCGGGCGGGACACGACCTCATGGACGGTGCTCCCGCACGCTAACCACTCAGCCACCGCCTCCCCTGCTCTTGCTCATCTCTGTTCTATCCAAATCTCTAATGCAAGAGTTAACCAATATCTTCCTTTTCTTATCCCTTCCGCTGGTAAACTCTGGACCAACCTTCCTTCGTCTGTATTTCCTCCTGCCTACGACTTGAACTCTTACATGAAGAAAGCTTCAAGACAACTCTCCACCCGAAATTGACCTCTCTGCTGCCCTGTCGCTTTGTTTTGTTTATTGTTGGAGGAGCGTCTAGCTGGCTTTTTTGTTATTTTTGTATTTTGCCCTTGAGCTGCCTCCATTGTTGAAAAAAAACTCTAGCAATCTGTTGCAAGATTCTAGCATAAACAAATCAAGAAGTAGAGGTCAGGTTCGCGGCAGAGACCTGAGCAGTGGGTTCACTCTCGGTAAATTGACAACTAACCGTATCCTAGCGCTTCGCGCATTGGTGGAGCGCTGAGGTGAATTTCGACAGGGGAGAGAGATGTAGACCAGTCATTGTAGAGCATCTGTTGGAAATACCAGGGTCACTGATCGTATTTTTGCCGATGATGCAGTAATCCTTGCGGAGTCGCTGGAAATTCTGGTGATCCCTCTCGAGGCGCTGCACGATGAGGCGAAGCCCTTGAGGCTTCAGATCTCTTTGGCCAAGACCAAGACAGAGGTGTTTGGAGCCTTGCTGGATGAAACAATATAGTCTGTTCATGCGTGTGGCGATGACACTGATATTTCGGAAAATTTCACATGCCTTGGTAGCGTAATTTAGAACAACTTTGGGTCTTCCCAGGAAGTCTTACGGTGGACTGGCTTGGCCCACGGTGTTATGGACTCCCTCAGCACGAGTATGTGGCGTTGTCGATACCTATGTAAAAGGACAAAGATCCGAATCTGTGCTCCCTGTCTTACTCTGGCTGTGAGACATGGACACTAAATAGGGACTAAATAGGGAGGAAGATTGATGCCTCTGGTAAAAAATGTCCACGCAGAATCATGGGATATCGCTGGATTGACTTTGTGTCAAACTGGTGTCTACTCCGTGAGACTAATTCGACATACGAGTATATTGCCTGCATAGGCCGTCAACGCCATTCCGGCTACACAGGAATGTGGCGCGTTACCCAGTAGCCGATCCTTTTCATCGGGTTGTTTGTATAAGAAACAGTCCGGAGTGGAGGAGGTCAAGGGGACGCCCACGGAGTTCGTGTCTTGAGCAAGTCGATAGATCCTGCCAGGAACTATTTAGATGAGAATGGGGCCTGCATGAAGACTTGTCCGGAGTGACGCCCAGGCTTGGCGTCCAAGAGTGCATGGGCGAGGCGCCGCACCCCGAGAAAGGCTAATGCCCTCTTTGATTGATTGATTGATATTCCTCCTACTTCGTCTATGTCTCTCCCATTCTGTCTATCTACATATTTTTTTCTTCCTCCTCTAGCTCCTCTCCTCCTCCATTCGCCATCTCCTTCACTTCATATAAATATTTCTTTGCCTACCCATTCTCTGTTTTACACACACACACACACACACACACACACACACACACACACACACACACACACACACGGCCCGGTAGCTCAGTGGGTAGATCGTCTGCCTCACAACCAGAGGGACCGGGGTTCGATTCCCCGACCGGGTGAAGATAAGTTGGGTTTATCTTCTTTCACGTGTAGCCCCTGTTCACCTAGAAGTGAGTAGGTACGCGACGTAAGGCGAGGAGTTGTGACCTCGTTGTCGCGGTGTGTTTGTGTAAGTGGTCTCAGCCCTACCCAAAGATCGGTCACTGAGCTCTGTGCTCCTTCCGTAGGGGAACGGCTGGCTGTCTTGAGAGAGACCCGCAGCAGACCAAGAGGTGAATTACACGGGATGCTGTTCTGGTCATGTATCTTGAGGTGGGAAAATCCACGGCAGTCCAAGACGAAGGAAGCACACGTATCCATAGTCCCTGCGCCGGGAAAGTTGGGCTATTCTGGATGCTGAGTAAACAGGGGGAAATGAAATAACTAACTCCTCAAGCAGGGTTTCCCAAGACGTAGGCAAGTCATGAGTAAAGTGCGTTCCTTATCTCTCCCTCTGATCTTAGGTTACGCCGTATGTCACGCTCTCCATCCCTTCGGGTTAGGTCTGTCAAGGGGTCTGTCCCTCGTTCGATAAAGTATGGCTATTCTACAAGATGAGGAGATGAGATGCGGGACTGTTTGGTGACTTGAAGGAGAAACGAAGATGAGGCGCGGGGGTGTTTGGTGACTTGAAGGAGAAATTAACAACTAAACGCCTCAAGCAGGATTTCCCAGGACACGGGTTAGGTCGATCAAGGGGTCACGTTAGTTCCTCCTTCGATAAAGTTTAGCTGTTCTGCAAGATGAGATGCGGGACTGTCTGGTGACTTGAAGGAGAAATTAAACAACTAAACTCCTCCAGCAGGGTTGCCGAAGACTTAGGTTACGTTAGCCAAGTGTCAAAAGTCTGGTTATTCTGGAAGCCGACTAAAACAGCTTGATCGAATGCGTCGCTTTGCTTGTTGTTTTAGTGATGTTATAGTGTAAACGTGTCTCTCTCTCTCTCTCTCTCTCTCTCTCTCTCTCTCTCTCTCTCTCTCTCTCTCTGTTTGTTTGTTTGTTTGTTTGTTTGTTTGTTTGTTTGTTTGTTTGTGTGTGTGTGTGTGTGTGTGTGTGTGTGTGTGTGTGTGTGTGTGTGTGAGAGAGAGAGAGAGAGAGAGAGAGAGAGAGAGAGAGAGAGAGAGAGACGAGACGAGACGAGACGAGACGAGACGAGACGAGACGAGACGAGACGAGACGAGGTAACTACAGGTCCACACACTCCTTCAGGTCCATGGCAGCGCTGGCGAAAAGGTGAGGGTGGACGTGTACTTCGAGTCCCTGTGCTCGGACTCCATGCGGTTCTTCACCAACCAGCTGTACCCCACCTGGACCCAGCTGCACGACATCATGGACCTGCACCTCGTCCCCTTCGGCAAGGCAAAGGTGAGTCGTGTTGGGGGTCGTGGGTGTTGATTAGGGAACGGCCTTGCCCTTCCCATTGTAGTACAGAAGATTCAAACTGCCACCAGGGTCATATAGGTACCCACAGAAATGCCTTATATTTTTACACTCCCTTGCCCTTTCCTCCACTCCCTTGCCCTTCCCTCCACTCCCTTGCCCTTTCCTCCCCTCCCTTACCCTTTCCTCCACTCCCTTGCCCTTTCCTCCACTCCCTTGCCCTTCCCTCCACTCCCTTGCCCTTTCCTCCACTCCCTTACCCTCCCCTCCTCTCCCTTGCCCTTTCCTCCACTCCCTTACCCTTCCCTCCACTTCCTTGGCCTCCCCTCCACTCCCTTGCCCTTTCCTCCACTCCCTTGCCCTTCCCTCCACCCCCTTGCCCTTTCTTCCACTCCCTTACCCTTCCCTCCACTCCCTTGCCCTTCCCTCCACTCCCTTGCCCTTCCCTTCACTCCCCTGCCCTTCCCTCCACTCCCTTGCCCTTCCCTCCACTCCCTTGCCCTTTCCTCCACTCCCTTGCCCTTTCCTCCACTCCCTTGCCCTTCCCTCCACTCCCTTGCCCTTCCCTCCACTCCCTTCCCCTTCCCTCCACTCCCCTGCCCATCCCTCCACTCTTTTGCCCTTCCCTCCACTCCCCTTACCCTTCCTCCACTCCCCTTTCCTCCCTCCCTTGCCCTTCCCTCCACTCCTTGCCCTTTCCCTCCACTCCCTTACCCTTCCCTCCACTTCCTTGGCCTCCCCTCCACTCCCCTGCCCTTCCCTCCACTCTCCTGCCCTTCCATCCACTCCAGTGCCCTTCCCTTCACTCCCCTGCCCTTCCCTCCACTCCCCTACCCTTCCCTCCACTCCCTTACCCTTTCCTCCACTCCCTTGCCCTTCCCTCCACTCCCTTGCCCTTTCCTCCACTCCCTTACCCTCCCCTCCTCTCCCTTGCCCTTTCCTCCCCTCCCTTACCCTTTCCTCCCCTCCCTTACCCTTCCCTCCACTCCCTTGCCCTTCCCTCCACTCCCTTGCCCTTCCCTCCACTCCCTTACCCTTTTCTCCACTCCCCTGCCCTTCCCTCCACTCCCCTGCCCTTCCCTCCACTCTCCTGCCCTTCCATCCACTCCTGTGCCCTTCCCTCCACTCCCTTGCCCTTTCCTCTCCTCCCTTACCCTCCCCTCCACTCCCTTGCCCTTTCCTCCACTCCCTTGCCCTTTCCTCCACTCCCTTGCCCTTTCCTCCACTCCCTTACCCTCCCCTCCTCTCCCTTGCCCTTTCCTCCACTCCCTTACCCTTCCCTCCACTCCCTTGCCCTTCCCTCCACTCCCTTGCCCTTCCCTCCACTCCCTTGCCCTTTCCTCCACTCCCTTACCCTTTCCTCCACTCCCTTACCCTTACCTCCACTCCCTTGCCCTTCCATCCACTCCTGTGCCCTTTCCTCCACTCCCTTGCCCTTTCCTCCCCTCCCTTACCCTTCCCTCCACTCCCTTGCCCTTTCCTCCACTCCCTTGCCCTTTCCTCCCCTCCCTTACCCTTTCCTCCACTCCCTTACCCTTTCCTCCACTCCCTTGCCCTTTCCTCCACTCCCTTACCCTGTCCTCCCTTGCCCTTCCTCCACTCCCTTGCCCTTCCCTCCCTCCTTCCCTCCCTCCCTTGCCCTTTCCTCCACTCCCTTACCTTCCCTCCACTCCCTTGCCCTTTCCTCCCTCCCCTTCCTCCACTCCCTTGCCCTTCCTCCCTCCTTGCCCCTTCCCTCCACTCCCTTGCCCTTCCCTCCACTCCCTTGCCCTTCCCTCCACTCCCTTGCCCTTCCCTCCACTCCCTTGCCCTTTCCTCCACTCCCTTACCCTCCCCTCCACTCCCTTGCCCTTTCCTCCACTCCCTTGCCCTTCCCTCCACTCCCTTGCCCTTCCCTCCACTCCCTTGCCCTTCCCTCCACTCCCTTGCCCTTCCCTCCACTCCCTTGCCCTTCCCTCCACTCCCTTGCCCTTTCCTCCACTCCCTTACCCTCCCCTCCTCTCCCTTGCCCTTCCCTCCACTCCCTTGCCCCTCCCTCCACTCCCTTGCCCTTTCCTCCACTCCCTTACCCTTCCCTCCACTCCCTTGCCCTTCCCTCCACTCCCTTGCCCTTCCCTCCACTCCCTTGCCCTTCCCTCCACTCCCTTACCCTTCCCTCCACTCCCTTGCCCTTCCCTCCACTCCCTTGCCCTTTCCTCCACTCCCTTGCCCTTTCCTCCACTCCCTTACCCTTCCCTCCACTCCCTTGCCCTTCCCTCCACTCCCTTGCCCTTTCCTCCACTCCCTTGCCCTTCCTCCTCCCTTACCCTTCCCTCCACTCCCTTGCCCTCCTCCCCTTGCCCTTCCCTCCACTCCCTTGGCCTTCCCTCCACTCCCTTACCCTGCCCTCCTCTCCCTTTCCCTTTCCTCCACTCCCTTTCCCTTCCCTCCACTCTCTTGGCCTTCCCTCCACTCCCTTGGCCTTCCCTCCACTCCCTTACGCTTCCCTCCACTCCCTTACCCTTCCCTCCACTCCCTTGCCCTTCCCTCCACTCCCCTGCCCTTCCCTCCACTCCCTTGCCCTTCCCTCCACTCCCCTGCCCTTCCCTCCACTCCCTTGCCCTTCCCTCCACTCCCTTGCCCTTCACTGCACTCCACTACCCTTCCCTCCACTCCATTGCCCTTCCCTCCACCCCCTTGCCCTTTCCTCCACACCCTTTCCCTTCCCTCCACTCCCATGCCCTTACCTCCACTCCCCTGCCTTCCTTCCTCCCCTTGCCCTTCCCTCCACTCCCCTTCCCTCCACTCCCTGACCCTTCCCTCCACTCCCTTGCCCTTCCCTCCACTCCCTTGCCCTTCCCTCCACTCCCTTGCCCTTACCTCCACTCCCTTGCCCATCCCTCCACTCCCTTCCCTCCACTCCCCTGCCCTTCCCTCCACTCTTTTGCCCTTCCCTCCACTCCCCTGCCCATCCCTCCACTCCCTTGCCCTTCCCTCCACTCCCTTGCCCTTCCCTCCTCCTTACCCTTTTTCCCTCCCCTGCCCTTCCCTCCACTCCCTGCCCTTCCTCCCTCTCCTGCCTTCCATCCACTCCTGTGCCTTCCCTCCACTCCCTTGCCCTTCCCTCCTCCCCTTCCCTTCCTCCACTCCCCTCCCCTCCCCTCCCTCCCTTCCCCTCCCCTTCCCTTCCCTCCACTCCCCTGCCCTTCCCTCCTCCTGCCTTCCCCTCCACTCCCCTGCCCTTCCCTCCACTCCCTTGCCCTTCCCTCCATTCCCTGCCCTTCCCTCCACTCCCTTGCCCTTCCCTCCACTACCTTGCCCTTCCCTACACTCCCCTGCCTTTCCTCCACTCCTTGCCTTCCCTCCACTCCCCTGCCCTTCCTCCACTCTTTTGCCCTTCCCTCCACTCCCCTGCCCTTCCCTCCACTACCTTCCCTCCACTCCCCTGCCCATCCCTCCACTTCCTTGCCCAACCCTCCATTCCCTTGCCCTTCCCTCCACTCCCCTGCCCTTCCCTCCACTCCCTTGCCCTTCCCTCCACTCCCCTGCCCTTCCCTCCACTCCCTTGCCCTTCCCTCCACTCCCTTGCCCTTCCCTCCACTCCCCTGCCCTTCCCTCCACTCCCCTGCCCTTCCCTCCACTCCCCTGCCCTTCCCTTCACTCCCCTGCCCTTCCCTCCACTCCCTTGACCTTCCCTCCACTCCCTTGCCCTTCCCTCCACTCCCTTGCCCTTCCCTCCACTCCCTTGCCCTTCCCTCCACTCCCTTGCCCTTCCCTCCACTCCCTTGCCCTTCCCTCCACTCCCTTGCCCTTCCCTTCACTCCCCTGCCCTTCCCTCCACTCTCTTGCCCTTCCCTCCATTCCCTTGCCCTTCCCTTCACTCCCCTGCCCTTCCCTCCACTCCCTTGCCCTTCCCTCCACTCTCCTTCCCTTCCTCCAATTCATTGCCCTTCCTTCCACTCCCTTGCCCTTCCCTCCACTCCCCTGCCCTTCCCTCCTCTCCTCTCCCCTTCCTCCACTCCCTTGCCCTTCACTCCTTTAACCACTCCCTCTACTCGCTTGCCCTCACCACCACCCCCTCACTACCACCCCTTCACCACTAACCCCAACCACCACCCCCTCACCATCACCTCCTGACCACCACCACCGCCACCATCCGCAGGGCACACCTCAAAGCAACGGTGACTACAGCTTCGAGTGCCAGCACGGGGCCAACGAATGCCACGGAAACAAGGTGATGTCCTGCGTCCAGAGCTCCTTCCCCATCGACACGCAGGTCAAGATGACGCACTGCATGATGGCCAAGAACTACCCTGCCTACGCCGGCGACCAGGTAAGGAAAGGTGATGAAGGGAGGGGCAGGTGTTGGGACGGGGGTGGGGGGGGGGGGGGGGTGGTGTGGCATTTGGCGTTAAAAAAAAGTGTTCTGTCGAATTTTTTTTATACTGTCTTGGCTTTATTTATTTTTTTATTATGGGGGAGGGGAGGCGTGTGTGTGTGTGTGTGTGTGTGGGAGGGGGGGGGGGTTGTGTGGCATTTGGCGTTAAAAAAAAAGTGCTCTGTCGATTTTATTCATACTGTCTTGGCTTTATTTTTTTATTTTTTTATTATGGGGGAGGGAAGGCGTGTGTGTGTGTGTGTGTGTGTGGCATTTGGCGTTAAAAAAAAGTGCTCTGTCGATTTTATCCATACTGTCTTGGCTTTATTTTTTTATTTTTTTTATTATGGGGGAGGGGAGGCGTTAGGACTTGCTTGATTTGTGTAACGTAAAAAGTAGAGCTCTATTGAGGTTTTCTCATTTTTTGTCTTTATCCTCTTTGTTTTTTTTGTTTTTTTGTTTTTTAGGGGGGAACATTTTAATTTGACTTTTGTACCGTAAGAAAATAGGGTTTTGAGTTTCTTCCTCGTCCTTTCTCCTGATTCCCTTACAACTTTACTTATTTTTTATGTATTTTATTTTCATTTATTTATTTTGTTTGTTTGTCTAGCCCTCGGTGTGACTTATGAACACTGAAAACAATAGCGTACTGGTTTAACCTTTTACCTTGTACTGATTATCTTTTGTGTGTGTGTGTGTGTGTGTGTGTGTGTGTGTGTGTGTGTGTGTGTGCAACTGTTAACACCATGCAGGCTGACTCATCCGCTCCTTCTGTCAGCAGTCAGTTGGTCAGCAGGGAGCGGCAGAGACAAGCTGACATCCTACTTACCTACTAATGCTGGGCTTGCCTATACTACTTAACACTTTTTTTTTCTCACCCCCTCCGGCTACTCTCTCTCTCTCTCTCTCTCTCTCTCTCTCTCTCTCTCTCTCTCTCTCTCTCTCTCTCTCTCTCTCTCTCTCTCTCTCTCTCTCTCTCTCTCTCTCTCTCTCTCTCTCTCTCTCTCTCCTATCTTTATCTATTAGCAGGAGAATCAAGAGCCATATAGTGTCTTTGCGGTTAGATTTTTTTATGCTTCACTTTTTCATACCTTACTTTTATTTATTTTTCTTTCTCTTTATAGTTGGAAAATGAAGATTTATGTTGTGCGTGTAGATTTTCCTTTTTTACAGTTATTTTCATTTATCGTTGGAAAATGAAGCTATATATAGTGTCTTTTGTGTTTAAATATTGCTTTTTTACATTTATTTTTTTATTTATTGTTAAAAAATGAAGCTTTATGTAGTGTTTTGCGTTTAAATATTGCTTTTTTACATTTATTTTTTTATTTGTAGTTGGAAAATGAAAGTTTGTATAGTTCTTTTAAATATTGCTTTTTTACACTTATTTTCATTTATTGTTCGAAAATGGAGGTTTATATAGCGTTTTTGCGTTTAAATATTGCTTTTTAACACTTATTTTCATTTATTGTTCGAAAATGAAGCTTTATATAGTGTTTTGCGTTTAAATATTGCTTTTTTACATTTATTTTTTATTTATTGTTGAAAAATGAAGCTTTATGTAGTGTTTTGCGTTTAAATATTGTTTTTTTACACTTATTTTTATTTATTTATTGGAGAAAAATGATTTATATAGTGATCTGCGTTTAAATATTGCTTTCTTACACTTATCTTTTTTTTATTTATAGTTGGAAAATGAAGGTTTACATTGTGTCTTTGCCTTTAGATATTGCTGCAGTTTTTTTTATATAGACTAATTTATGTTTATTGTGGAAGCGTCTTAAGTTGTGTGTGGAGACGAAAGTGAAGTGAGAGAGTGAAGTGGGAAAGTGAAGGATTTGTGACGTTTCTCTCGCCGTGACTCGTGTGTGTGTGTGTGTGTGTGTGTGTGTGTGTGTGTGTGTGTGTGTGTGTAGGTGGCAACTTTCGCTACAGGATTATGAGTGAGAATGGATGATGAGCTGCAACGCTGAGTATAGTTTTTTTTATTTGTATTTTATTTATTTCCTTTATATTTGCGGCTTGTTTGTTTATCTTTCTCTTTTCTCTTCTCTTTCTCTTTATCTGTCTATCTGTCTCTCTGTCTATGTCTATCTGTTCATCTATCCATCCAGCAATTAATTTCATAGTATCATTAGGGAATTTATATTTACTTGTCTTATTTTGTTCTTCTTTCTCTTTGTATGAAATTATTTATTTATCTATTTATTCATCTATCTTTCTATCTATCTATCCATTCAATACTGACAATAGAAACTTTATATTTACTCGCTTATTCCTGTCTTTTGTTTTCCTTGTTTGCTTCGTGCCTCATTTTCTTAATATCTGTTTATTAATATCATAGCAGCCATAGGAGGTTCATTTGTTACTTTATTTGTTTCCTTTTGTCTTGTCTCTTTTGTATCTAAATCTGTATTGTATCTATCAATTCATTTATTAGTAGCCAAGAGGTCAACAGTAGTAGTAGTAGTAGTGGTAGTAGTAGTAGTAGTAGTAGCAGTACCACCACCATCACCTCTTCATCATCTGTTTAATTATCTTTCATTAGGTGTGTTTAGCTTTTTTTTTTCTACCCTTGAGCTGTTTCCTTTGCCGTAAAAAAAAAAAAAAATCCTCAAACCATCCTTAATGATTTCTCTTTTTGACCACTCTACTCTATTTAGAAGCAGTAAGTAGCGGCCTTTTTTTTCATATTGTTTTCTTTTTTTTACGCCCTTGCACTGTCTCCTCTGCTGTAAAAAAAAAAAAAAAAAAACTAACAGCGTCCCCCCCCCCGTCTCCCCACAGTGTGCCCGCGAGCTGGGTCTGGACTGGGCGCCGCTGGACTCCTGCTCCCGCGGCATCCTCGGGTCTCAGCTCCTCTACCAGAACGGCCTGAAGACCGCCGCCCTCAAGCCGCGCGTGTACTTCATCCCCACCATCACCATTAACGGGGTGAGTATGGAAATGAGTGTTTTATTCTGAAGTCGCCAACGCCTCCATCGTGCAGTGGTTAGCGTTGCCAGCTTCGAATTCGCGGGCCTTGGTTCGAATCCTGGTACGGGGAATTAGCCCATCCAGCTGTACACTACAGACTCCCGTTCGAGCTGGTTAATAAATGAATGAATGGGGAAACCTGCGGAAGGTATGGTGTGGCAACCTGGATGTCAAACTGGCCCTGTGTCCCGAGTCAATGGATTCTTCCCACTACAGGCTCAAGGGCCAATGCGACGGAGACGAGCACCGCGGCCAAGCGCAGCTACCTCAACTTTACCTCTCTCTCTCTCTCTCTCTCTCTCTCTCTCTCTCTCTCTGTTTATCCAATGCGTTCTTGGTCGGCTCGCCAAATGTCTTTCAGTAAATGACGTATTTATTTTAGTGTGCGTTTGAATACATTTGCTAAAGTTGCCCATAAAATTATCACGCTTTCTGTGTTTGTATCTATATCGGTATTTGCTAAAGTTGCCCATAAAATTGGTTTTGTTTTCTCTGTATCTATGTCGGTATTTTAACCCGGACTATGGAAAATGTTTGGTTCGGCTGATCGCTTGACTGTAATGAATTATTTGTCGGTAAAGAGAGAAAAAAAATGTTACCGTAAGAATTGATTAGTATAAATGTAACTAATGCTGATGGAGGTTCCTTTCAAGACTCGTAAATATAGTAGTACTTCTTTTTTTGCTTTTTCTTCTCAAACTGTAATTCACTCCCTTGATTTTCTTCTGTGCTTGTAGGAAGAAATATTACATACTTTTCTTCCTGCCCTCTTTTTGCAGATTACAGAATGATGCACAAATGTCTTCTCTCTCTCTCTCTCTCCCAAACAACTGTGATTCACTCATATAGTAATTTTCTTTTTATGTTTGTCGAAATATAATATACTTTCCTCGTGGCTCTCTATACAGAATGGTACACAAATGTCTTCTCTTTTTCATTTATTTCCCAAACAAGAGTAATGGATATCAACATGTTAGAATCGGTGCAGAGGAGGATGACTAATTAAGATGATTCAGCCCTGCCCAGCCATACGAGGAAAGACTCAAACAGTTAAACTTGCATTCTCTAGAAAGGCGAAGGGTGCGTGGAGACATGATCGAGGTTTATAAATGGATGAAGGGCTTTAATAAGGGGGGTATTCGTAAGGTTTTGTTGGTAAGAGAACCGGGTAGGACACGTAGTAATGGGTTTAAACTGGATAAATTCAGATTCAACAGGGACATAGGCAAAAATTGGTTTACTAACAGAGTGGTGGATGAGTGTAATAGGCTTAGCAGTCACGTGGTGAGTGCCAATACAATTGTCACATTCAAAAATAGATTAGATAAATTCATGGACAGTGATAATAGGTGGGGGTAGATTCACGGGAGCTTAGGTTCAAAGGAGCTGCCTTGTACAGGCCTACCGGCCTCTTGCAGACTCCTACGTTCTTATGTTCTTATGTTCAACCCGACTGATCTTTTTTGGCGTCTGGAAATAGTTGATGTTGGGGTTGCGGAAGTGTCTAACAATACCGACTTTAGCCCCAGGGATTTGGTCGCCTGTGTTCCTCTCCCTCGCCTCTGTAACATCTGTCTTCAGGGTCACACTTAATGGCCGACGTAATGGTAATGGTTAGGGATGACTCGGGATGTGGCAACGTGTCATCTTTTTTCGCCACAGGACCAGTAATCAAGTTAACTCTTTTGTGGTTCTCTTCTTTCCACTTCGGTCCTCTTTGTTTCCATTTTGGGTCTCTACACTGGTCCTCTTATTTATACGAATATTTGCACTTATTTATGCTCTTCTTTCCATTGTGCTTCTCCTTATTTACATCTTGGGCCTCTTTTACATTGGTCTTATTTATACAGATTTACACGCATATTTACTTAGTTATGCTCTACTTTCCATTGTGGTCCTCATTCTTCACATTTTGGGTCTTCATTTTACACTTTGGTCCACTTATTTACATTCATTTACACTCTACTCGTATTTACATTTATTAACGCTCCTCTCTATACATGGGGTCGACTTGATTTATTTGGGGTCTCATTTACCCCCATGGTCATGTTCTTTACACATATTTACACTATTTACATTCTTACTTACGATGTGGTCCTCTTATGAATTCCTCCCTTCCCTCTCTTTCCTCCCTTTGTTCTCTTCCTTCCCTTCCCTTCCTTCCAGTTAACCATTCCTCACACTCACCCTCACACTACCCTCATGTTCCCTACTATTCACACCCTGGACCTTGTTTACACTCCCTCACACTACCCTCATATTCACACCCTGGACCTCCTGTTTACACTCCCTCACACTACCCTCATATTCACACCCTGGACCTCCTGTTTACACTCCCTCACACTACCCTCATATTCACACCCTGGACCTCCTGTTTACACTCCCTCACACTACCCTCATATTCACACCCTGGACCTCCTGTTTACACTCCACTCACCCTCATATTCACACCCTGGACCTCCTGTTTACACTCCTCACACTACCCTCATATTCACACCCTGGACCTCCTGTTTACACTGTGCTACCCCTCACACGACCCTCATATTCACACCCTGGACCTCCTGTTTACACTGTGCTACCCCTCACACGACCCTCATATTCACACCCTGGACCTCCTGTTTACACTGTGCTACCCCTCACACGACCCTCATATTCACACCCTGGACCTCCTGTTTACACTGTGCTACCCCTCACATTACCCTCATATTCACACCCTGGACCTCCTGTTTACACTGTGCTACCCCTCACACTACCCTCATATTCACACCCTGGACCTCCTGTTTACACTCCCTCACACTACCCTCATATTCACACCCTGGACCTCCTGTTTACACTGTGCTACCCCTCACACTACCCTCATATTCACACCCTGGACCTCCTGTTTACACTCCCTCACACTACCCTCATATTCACACCCTGGACCTCCTGTTTACACTGTGCTACCTCACACTACCCTCATATTCCACCTGGACCTCCTGTTTACACTCCCTCACACTACCCTCATATTCACACCCTGGACCTCCTGTTTACACTGTGCTACCTCACACCACCCTGGACCTCCTGTTTACCCCTCACACCCTCATATTCACACCCTGGACCTCCTGTTTACACTGTGCCCCTCACACCCTCATATTCACACCCTGGACCTCCTGTTTACACTGTGCTACCCCTCACACTACCCTCATATTCACACCCTGGACCTCCTGTTTACACTGTGCTACCCCTCACACTACCCTCATATTCACACCCTGGACCTCCTGTTTACACTGTGCTGCCCCTCACACGACCCTCATATTCACACCCTGGACCTCCTGTTTACACTGTGCTACCCCTCACACTACCCTCATATTCACACCCTGGACCTCCTGTTTACACTGTGCTACCCCTCACACTACCCTCATATTCACACCCTGGACCTCCTGTTTACACTGTGCTACCCCTCACACGACCCTCATGTTCCCCGTTCCAGAAATACGACAACGCCCAGCTGAGTAGGTCGATGCGTTCTCTCAAGGATCAGATCTGCGAAACCTACACCGGACCGCCCCACCAGAACTGCCTCTAAACCGCACGCCTTGAACCAGAACCCCGCTACCCCAGTTCGAACCCCGCAGGTAAGGAAATAGCCCCAACCCTCAACCCCTCACCCCTCTTCCCACTTCCTCTTCTTTTTTTTTCTTTTTTTTTTACGGCAGAGGAGACAGTGCAAGGGCGTAAAAAAAAAAAAAAACAATAATGAAAAAAAAAAGCCCGCTACTTACTGCTCCTGAATATAATTGAGTGGAATGGCTTGTTGATTTTTTTTTTTTTTTTAGTCAGTCATATATTTACACATTCTATTATCTATTTATTTATTAGTTTATTTATCTGCGTATTGAAGGATATCATAACACACACACACACACACACAGGGGGAAGGTCATTGCAGTGTTACCAAGAGAGGCAGCATGACTAATCCCTGTTATGGTTACACTGTCTAAATGCCGCATGCCCGTCCAATGCCCGTCACGCTTCCCTTGCCCCGTGCGTGTGTGTGTGTGTGTGTCCTTCACCTTCTCACCCTTCCTACTCACCACAATCTGCTGTACATCCTCCCTTCCCTCCCTTCCCTCCCTTCCCTCCCTTTCAAACCTTTGTTCCCTTCCCTCTCTTCCCTTCCTTCCCTCCATTTCCTCCCTTTCCTCCATTTCCTCCCTTTTTCCCTTCCCTTCCCTCCCTTTCCTTTTTTTCCCTTCTCTTCCTTCTTTTCCCTTTTCCTCCTTCCTCTCTTCCCTTCCTTTCCTTCCTTCCCTCCCTTTCCTCCCTTTTTTTCCCTCCCTTTCATACCTTCCCTCCCTTTCCTTTTTATTCCTTCTCTTCCTGCTTCTCCCTTTCCACCCTTCCCTCTCTTCCCTTCCTTTCCTTCCTTCCCTCCATTTCCTCCCTCTTTCCCTTCCCTTCCTTTCCTTCCCTGTCAGTTACTTATTCCATTCTTCCCCTTTCTCACTTCCTTATCCCTCCCTCTTCTTTTTTCTCTTCTCCATACTTTCCTCTTCCTCCCTTGCTAACCATCTCATCCTTCAGTTCCTTCCCTTCCATCCCTCCTTCTATCCTTCTTATTATCTCATCCTTTCCTTCCTTCCTTCCTTCCTTCCTTCCTTTAGAAACTCTCCTCTTTATCCGTTTACTAATCATCTTTGTATCCTTATCTAACCTCCTTACATCCTTCGTTCAATCACTCTCCTCATAATATACTTTCTACCCCTTCAGGAGAGGAGAGTTCTGCCCTTCCACCAAGACTCAACACCACCCACCACCACCACCAGACCCGTACCACCACCACAACCACTAGACCTGTACCACCACCCACCACCACCAGACCCGTACCACCACCCACCACCACCAGACCCGTACCACCACCACCACCACCACCACCACTCTGGGTTCAAGGTGGCATAGACTTGAGTGGCCATCACCTTCACCCTCAAGTCAACTCCTTCTGATGTCGCCCTCGAAGAAGCAAGTCATCTGTCGTAACGAAGAGAGGAACCAGGAGCCAGTAAATAATTATACACTAATCTAATGATGATGATGATGATGGTGACCACTATACAACACCGCATCATATCTCAAGTTCATGATGATCAACCTACTACCAGAATCATAAAACTACCCCTGGAAATGCCTGCAGCTCCTAAGAAAGCCTTGCCAAATGTGTGTGTTTGGGAGACGAAATGTTTAAGAGTACGGCACAAAAAGAAGAGTTACCGAACGACAAAGAGGAGGAACTTCTTCGATCCCAGAGCAGTGACCAAATGGAACAATCTCCCCTTCAGTGTTGTAGAGATCCCCAGCGTGAACTCTTTCTAAAATAAGTATGACAAACTGTAAGCATAATCACTGAGAAGAGGCACCATTATGAGTTATTTAGCTCCCTAGCCTCTTCACAAAGACTCCTCCAAGTATCAGGGATCATTGTTGCCAAGACCGGAGAGTCGCGCGTGAGTACAAACAGCCATGCAAACACCGTCACGTAATGTAGTTGGTCGCCTTAAGGGGCTATTACACTGGGCAAACTTTCCGTGGATATTCAGTCAAACCACGATTTTCGCTAGCGTGGTTTTCATTTATTTCTTGTTATTCCTTTGGTGAAATCTACTGTAGCTTTGGAAGATTTTGGACACGTCAGAAAACCACGGAAATATGAGAACCACGCCAGCGGAAATCGTGGTTTGACTGAAGATCCACGGAAAATTTGCCCGGTGTAATAGCCCCTTAAGGCAGGTCTCACGTCTACCTGTAATACGTTTGTCCTTATGATTGTAGTAAGGCCTGTATTCTCACTGCAACGTTGCCAGATTGTCGTACTCAGCCTCCTATGTTTGCCGATTTCCGACCCCCAAAACCCACAACAACCTCTACCAAAGCCTTGTCGAACTATCACTTGGCTCATAAAACTACCCATAATAACCACTACAACCTCAACCAAAGCCTTATCCATTGTAGGAGTTTGAGCCCGGAAATGTATGAGAATGCTGGCCTTTCTTAGTTTTACCCAAGTGTTTTAACATAGGTGAGTACAAACAGTCACATAAAACACCTGTAATGTAGTTTTATCACCTGACTAAAAGATGCTTGGCTGTAGAAATGCAGTAGAAGTCTTTGATATTGTAGTTCGTCACGCCAAGACCAGATGGCGTAGCTGCCGCCGTATCAGTAGGGAGTAATCTTCCTTCCCTTAGGCCTCTCGTCTCTGTAACACGTTTGGCTGTAATACATAGAACACGTTTAATTAATTGTAAGTAGTATAAAGAACTTAATGTTGGTTTTGTAATCTTGTATCATCTCAGGGCATATGCCTTTGTAGTACTTTACCATACTCTGTTCACGTTACCCTCGCGAATAAGCCCCGCCCACATCCCCTTTAAGAGCATATTACTACCAACTCAGGCTGATTGTGATTGGTGGATGCTGGGAAAGGCTAATTCATATTGGTGGATGCTGGGAAAGGCTAAATCATATTGGTGGATGCTGGGAAAGGTTAAGTAATATTGGTGGATGCTGGGAAAGGCTAAGTCATATTGGTGGATGTTGGGAAGGTTTAAATCATATTGGTGGATGTTGGGAAGGTTTAAATCATATTGGTGGATGCTGGGAAGGGTTAAGTCATATTGGTGGATGCTGGGAAAGGTTAAGTGGATGCTGGGAAGGGTTAAGTCATATTGGTGGATGCTGGGAAAGGTTAAGTGGATGCTGGGAAGGGTTAAGTCATATTGGTGGATGCTGGGAAAGGTTAAGTGGATGCTGGGAAGGGTTAAGTCATATTGGTGGATGCTGGGAAAGGTTAAGTCATATTGGTGGATGTTGGTAAAGGTTAGGTCTTATTGGTATAGTGCAGTTTTAATAGCCTCTCCAAGTTTTTGTTTTGTAATATTGGGCGAACCATATTAGATTTAAGTTTTTTTTTTTTATGGGGGTATTATTTAAAGGTGAGAAGGTTCGTTCATCTCCATCACTTTTAATCTACAGCGCTCCTCGGCTCGGTTCAACGTTATTTTCACCCTCTTGAGTATGTCGTTGGGTGTAAACAGTTGAAAAAAATACATCGCTCTTTTTTACAGTATTTTTTTTCGCGTTCATTGCTTCCTTAATTTGATCCGCCACCCTTTTAGGTTAAGACGATGCAATAAAGAAAAGAAAATACTGTGAATACTCGTGGTGGTCTTCGTAAAGTGATAGATGTTAAATGCGTTGAACAGACAAAGCAAGGATGGAGTGAAAAGACCATGGATTTATTTTCCTTTCCTCTATCAAGTAGCAGAATGACTGTCTTGGTATGTTAAGAGGTCATGCTGCTACTACTACTACTACTACTACTACTACTACTACTACTACTACTACTACTACTACTATTGCTACTACTACTACTACTACTACTACTACTACTACTACTACTACTACTACCTTCCTTCTTTGTTTCTCTCTCCTCATCCCTGTTCTCTTTGTTCCTTATTATTTCTTTTCCCTTTTCTATTTTATTCCTTAAGTCTTCTCTTCATTTTCTGCTATTTAGCCTTTTTTTCTTCCTTTCTTTAGTCGTCACTACTACTACTACTAATACTAATACTAATACCACTACTATTTTGTTTTGTTTGGTCTACGCGCCACAGGTGAACTCCATGCAACACTAATTAAGCCAACTCTCCCGGTCTTGTGTTTCGGCTCACCTTTCTTGCGGGGTACAGGTGCGTGCGTGGGGGGAGAGGGGAGACGGGGGGGTGTACCTGACATAACTCAACACTCTAAGAAGTGCCGAGGTGTGCTTGCATATCTCCCCGTGGTCATGGTTCGGGTGTGTTGGGCGATAGGCAGATGTGGTAGCAAGGACTCCGAGAACTGATGATGATGATGATGATTATGGAAATTAAGAGCTTTTTCATGGCTTTTGTTGTGTTGTGTTTGAGGAATTACTGAAGTGAGCTGTTTATTATTTACTTATGCATTTGTTTATTATTATCATTATTATTTTTTTTTTATTATTGATGATGTTCTTGTTACTACTATTACGACCATTATTACTATTATCACAACAACAAATAGAGCAATAACTACTTAGGCCTACTACCACTGCTGCTTCACGTACCGCAACACAACATAACGTAATACATAGCCAGTTAGTTATCTTGTGTTTCTTCTCTCCCGTGAGGGCCTGACGCTGACCACTCAACCACGGCTTCCCCAAGAATCTCGTGTGATTTACTTAAAACTGAGGCATTACGGGATAGCTTTAGGTCGGAAACTTTAAATCACCATGAGAATTTTTTTTATCGTCTATGCTACAAATACGAGTTATCATGTATAGTGCCCATCAATAAAAGGTTACATACTGTTATATTTCTTCCATCTTCTTCATAGTACGTTAAAATCAGCAGGGAATATTTTTATTTTATTATTTCATACCACAATTACGAGTTAATAAGTATGTACAGTGCCCATGAATAAAACAAGAAAAACAATACCACTACGTTTCTTCCTTCTGCTTTTCGTGTCGTCCAAATGCTAGGCTATCAAGGTGTCGTCCAAATGCTAGGCTATCAAGGTGTCGCCCAAATGCTAGGCTATCAAGGTGTCGTCCAAATGCTAGGCTATCAAGGTGTCGTCCAAATGCTAGGCTATCAAGGTGTCGTCCAAATGCTAGGCTATCAAGGTGTCGTCCAAATGCTAGGCTATCAAGGTGTCGTCCAAATGCTAGGCTATCAAGGTGTCGTCCAAATGCTAGGCTATCAAGGTGTCGTCCAAATGCTAGGCTATCAAGGTGTCGTCCAAATGCTAGGCTATCAAGGTGTCGTCCAAATGCTAGGCTATCAAGGTGTCGTCCAAATGCTAGGCTATCAAGGTGTCGTCCAAATGCTAGGCTATCAAGGTGTCGTCCAAATGCTAGGCTATCAAGGTGTCGTCCAAATGCTAGGCTATCAAGGTGTCGTCCAAATGCTAGGCTATCAAGGTGTCGTCCAAATGCTAGGCTATCAAGGTGTCGTCCAAATGCTAGGCTATCAAGGTGTCGTCCAAATGCTAGGCTATCAAGGTGTCGTCCAAATGCTAGGCTATCAAGGTGTCGTCCAAATGCTAGGCTATCAAGGTGTCGTCCAAATGCTAGGCTATCAAGGTGTCGTCCAAATGCTAGGCTATCAAGGTGTCGTCCAAATGCTAGGCTATCAAGGTGTCGTCCAAATGCTAGGCTATCAAGGTGTCGTCCAAATGCTAGGCTATCAAGGTGTCGTCCAAATGCTAGGCTATCAAGGTGTCGTCCAAATGCTAGGCTATCAAGGTGTCGTCCAAATGCTAGGCTATCAAGGTGTCGTCCAAATGCTAGGCTATCAAGGTGTCGTCCAAATGCTAGGCTATCAAGGTGTCGTCCAAATGCTAGGCTATCAAGGTGTCGTCCAAATGCTAGGCTATCAAGGTGTCGTCCAAATGCTAGGCTATCAAGGTGTCGTCCAAATGCTAGGCTATCAAGGTGTCGTCCAAATGCTAGGCTATCAAGGTGTCGTCCAAATGCTAGGCTATCAAGGTGTCGTCCAAATGCTAGGCTATCAAGGTGTCGTCCAAATGCTAGGCTATCAAGGTGTCGTCCAAATGCTAGGCTATCAAGGTGTCGTCCAAATGCTAGGCTATCAAGGTGTCGTCCAAATGCTAGGCTATCAAGGTGTCGTCCAAATGCTAGGCTATCAAGGTGTCGTCCAAATGCTAGGCTATCAAGGTGTCGTCCAAATGCTAGGCTATCAAGGTGTCGTCCAAATGCTAGGCTATCAAGGTGTCGTCCAAATGCTAGGCTATCAAGGTGTCGTCCAAATGCTAGGCTATCAAGGTGTCGTTCAAATGCTAGGCTATCAAGGTGTCGTCCAAATGCTAGGCTATCAAGGTGTCGTCCAAATGCTAGGCTATCAAGGTGTCGTCCAAATGCTAGACTATCAAGGTGTCGTTCAAATGCTAGGCTATCAAGGTGTCGTCCAAATGCTAGGCTATCAAGGTGTCGTCCAAATGCTAGACTATCAAGGTGTCGTTCAAATGCTAGGCTATCAAGGTGTCGTCCAAATGCTAGGCTATCAAGGTGTCGTCCAAATGCTAGGCTATCAAGGCTGTCTATTTTTACCCGTGTGTGCGCCCCTTGATCTTATCTGTTCCAAGCTGATAAACAAGAACTTCAGATAAAGCGCTAAACACCGACAACCATGGCATTTAGCACCACAAAACTACGAGCTCTGTCTTGCTATAGAGAGAGCAACGTTAGAAAGGGAGTGACGATCAAATTGGGAAACTGCACAGGACCTAATGAGTCACAGAGAGGGTGTTTTATGGTTGACATTATAAGACAGTCTCGCTTCTCACATCAGCTATTTCTAAAGGTCAAAGAGGGGGTCACTCGAGTTCTAATAAGTGCTTCTTTAGGTTCATGGTACAGAAGAAGGGTCAAACTACCACCAGGGAAATGCCCACAACCCCTACGAAAGCCTTGTCAAATATATGATCTTGGGCGACGAAATGTCTTGACCCATAGTATGTTTCCCGTGGCGTTATGGAGTCTGGCAGGGGGGGAGCGCAGACTTTTCATGGTCAAGGTTATTCAGAAGGTCGATTCTAGCTAAACACGTGACCGCAGCGACGCCAGTGGGCAGCAGCTGCAGACCGACCGTGACGAGGGATGAGAGAGCGGAAAAAGAAGACGGGCCACCCAACTGAACGTCATTTTTCAAAGCACTCAAACCCAGCTATATCGATGTCCTTGGTATTTGTATGCTATTAAAAAGATAGAGAAGAGAGAAACTCTTATATCTCCATCCCAGAAGAACTAAGCTATATCGATTTCCTTGGTATGTGTATGCTATTAAAAAGATAGAGAAGAGAGAAACCCTAATATCTCCATCCCAGAAGAACTAAGCTATATCGATTTCCTTGGTATTTGTATGCTATTAAAAAGAGAAGAGAGAAACCCTACTATATCTCCATACCAGAAGAACTAGTATTTGAAATGCTATTAAAAAGATAGAGAAGAGAAACCCTAATATATCTCCATAGCAGAAGAACTAGTATTTGAAAAGATAAAAAAGAAGAGTTGAAGGTTGATTTCCATTTGCTATTTCTATGCTATTAAAAAGATAGAGAAGAGAGAAACCCTAATATATCTCCATAGCAGAAGAACTAGTATTTGAAAAGATAAAAAAGAAGAGTTGAAGGTTGATTTCCATTTGCTATTTCTATGCTATTAAAAAGATAGAGAAAAGAGAAATCCTAATCTATCTCCATCCCAGAAGAACTAGTATTTGAAAAGATAAAAAAGAAGAGTTGAAGGTTGATTTCCATTTGCTATTTCTATGCTATTAAAAAGATAGAGAAAAGAGAAATCCTAATCTATCTCCATACCAGAAGAACTAGTGTTTGAAAAGATAAAAAAGAAGAGTAGTAATTGATTTCCATTTGCTATTTCTATGCTATTAAAAAGATGAAAAAAGTCGAGTAGCTAATTTTTTTCCCTGCTAGAAGATGTACTATTAAAAAGGATAAAATTGGAAGAGTGATATAATTCCCTGCTATTTCTATGCTATTAAAAAGATGAAAAAAGTCGAGAAGCTAATTTGTTTCCCTGCTAGAAGATGTACCATTAAAAAGGATAAAAATGGAAGAGTAATATAATTCCCTGCTATTTCTATGCTATTGAGAAGAAAAAAAAACAGGAGTAATTTGAAACGAAAAAAAGGAGTCATCTATTTCCATGCCAGAAGATATGCCATAGAAGAGATAAAACGAGGAAGAGAAGGAGGAAAATTATTAAAGAAAAAAACAATCAATTTCCATGCTTAGAAAAAGATACGAAAAAGAGGGGAATAAGGAGGATGCCAGAAGATATACTAGCCTATTAAAAAAATGAAAAAAAAATGCAGGAGGAGGAGGAGGAAGAAGAAGAGAAGGAGTAAGAGGAGCTATAATATAAACATAGGCTGGTATTACAAGACACTTTGCTATATCACATCAGCTATTTCTAAAGGTCAAAGAGGGGACCAATCGGGTTCTAATGAGTGTTTCTTTAGGTTCATGGTACACAAGCAAGGTCAGACTACCACCAGGGTCATAAAACTACCCCTGGAAATGCCTATAACTCCTGCGAAAGCCTTGTCAAATATGTGTTCTTGGGCGGCGAATTGTCTCATAATATGACCCATAGACTTTTCGTTGTAGCCTATTTCGTTGTTGGTCTCGTGGGTACTACTAAAGAGATGTTGTGTGTGATCCCTTCAACATTCTCACCTTCCCTGTTTGGTTTGGATGCGAACAAACTTTCCGTGTTGGATTATGGTAATGCGAGAGGGGTGGCAGGGAAGGGAAGTGTTTTGAAGTGTTTAGTGTGGAGGGGTCGGAAGGGTAAAGAAAAAAAAACATTATTACTCAAGCTATGCAGGACAGCCAAGGCCACTGGGACTGACTGGTAACGTCCGAGCATTGCCAAACCTCGCCTTAATACACTAGGAAAAAACATCGACCCTAGTCTTCCAAATATGTCCAGGCCGGTCTGACGTTGGCTCCCGCGGGTCCTTTCCTCCCCTCTGCTCTGCCACACAGTCCCAACACCTATGTCTTCCTTTCATATGTATGCTATAGGTAACATATGAGAGGAAAAAATAGGTGTTGGGATTGTGTGGCAGAGCAGAGGGGAGAAATGGACCCGCGGGAGCCAACGCCAGACCGGCCTCGACATTTTTGGAAGACTATAGTTGGTTCATCAAGGAGCTTGACGACAATACGACAGATTTGCTCCTAAAGGCTATGGCCCGTTTTCTCAGACGCTTTCGGCTCTTACAACAGCTATTTCTAAAGGTGACAAAGGAGGTTAGTCGGGATCTCATGAGTGCTTCTGCGTTCATGGTGCAAGAGTCATATTCCACGGCGGTCTCTGAAAATAAAATTCGCCTGCACCACTAGCGGCTCCCTCAAAAGAGCCTACCCATGCTATAGACCCCTTTTTTTTAACCCGGAAGCAGCGGGGATCATGTTTCTTAATGGTCCCTCTAAGCGAGAAAAAAATGAGAAAAAAATCATCACTCACACAAACCATTTCATAATATATATCGAAGCATTTGTGATCAGTTTATGTATCATCTATATTGGGGGGTTTATATCATGACACAGATCTGGCCCGTCGCTGCTACACGGTAAGGCCACAAATTTGGCCCGTCGCTGCTACACGGTAAAGCCACAAATTTGGCCCGTCGCTGCTACACGGTAAAGCCACAAATTTGGCCCGTCGCTGCTACACGGTAAAGCCACAAATTTGGCCCGTCGCTGCTACCAGGTTAATTAGACAGTGCGTAAGAAAAGAAATAGAAGCCTTGTCAAATTATTATCACTAGGTTCATGTAACTAGCCATGGAAATACTAACACAACAACTTCTGCGGAAGAGTCGCCGAACGTGGGTGTGTAAGCCCTGAAAAGTTTGAGAGTATGGCTCGATGGACCAGTTTTACAGTCCATTACAGCAAGTTTGTAAGCTCCCCAACCAAACACAAAATACCATGAACATTCCAAGTATAGTGTTTGGCGTTGATATAAAGAGAAGGAAACTACAGAAAACCACACAGGGAATCTCTTTAGTGTCTGGTATTGAGTAGCATTGACGGATCATTGTGGAGAATATAGTTTGGTTTCGGCGCTTACAATGACTGTGTTGAACTGTCGAACTGGCCCTATGAACTATTCCAGAACGTTGTCTTTGTTCGGGAGCTTACCAAATTGGGAAGCGTTTTGGTCTTCTAGCTTACTGATACACCGTGGACCATAATCTTTGCCGGGTGGAAAGGATGAGTTTTAAAGAATAGATTATCACAAAATTCTTATAGTCTCATTTACAAATAGAAGAGCGATTATGGAAAACTTATCTATCCAGTTTTGATGTTGTATAGCTTACTGATACACTGTGGAATTGCCCCTAATCTTTGCTGGGTGGAAAGGATGAGTTTTATAAAACAGATTGTTTCAAGATTCTTTTTCTCTCATTTACAAATAGAAAAGCAATTATGGAAAACTTATCTATCCAGTTTTAGTGTTGTAGCTTACTGATACACTGTGGAACTGCCCCTAATCTTTGTCGGGTGGAAAGGATGAGTTTTAAAGAATAGATCATCTCAAAATTCTTATTGTCTCATTTACAAATGGAAGAGCAATTATGGAAAACATCCCTACAATAGTATTTCTTTTATATCTCCTCACTATAATACAAACCCCAACCCCCTCGATCCCCTTTCACGAAAGTCATCGGTGGAACCATCTAGCAAGTAACAACAACAGAAAGCAACGACCCGTCTAACTCGTGCGTGGCGCCATCTACCGAGGGGAACGTTAAACAAAGAGGATGATCATTATTATTTGAGTCATCCCCAGAGAGATAATATAGAAAATAGGTTATGCATTGCGCAGATAGAGAGTTAGGACGACAAAAGGAAGCCCAGGAAGGAAAAGTTGAGCCTCGGCATGCGAAGGACAAGGTGAAGGAACCGGGACAAAAAAAGGAGTTACCGAGAGAGAGAGAGAGAGAGAGAGAGAGAGAGAGAGAGGGCGTTCGTACCTAAGTCACGGTGCTGATGTATGTAGTCAAAAGAAAAAAATAAGAAAAAAACATCAAATTATTGTCCTAGAGTCTGTCGATTTTAACTTGAACCCTTGGGCGCGACTCAGGTATTTCCCATGAGACATTCTTTTTCGTTCCTCTCTCCGTGTGTGTGTGTGTGTTTGTGTGTGTGTGTGTGTGTGTGTGTGTGTGTGTGTGTGTGTGTGTGTGTACTCTTCTAATTTTGGGGCGCTGTGTGACCAACCGACCTGAGGAAACGGCTGACTTGGGAAAAACGAACAACAACAAAAATGGACTATATATATTTCGATTTCCCTAAAAAAAAAGACAAATGATGGGCAAAAAAAAAAAATAGTGTAGATAGGAACAAGAAAAAGGGTGAGGAAACGGCTGACTTGCGAAAACAACAACAACAACAGCAACAACAACATCAAAGAAAATTACTATATATTTCGATTTCCCTAAAAAAAAAGACAGAAATGATGGGCAAGAAAAAACAGAGGTCAGGTCAGTTGGTCACACAGCGCCCCAAAACTAGAAGAGTACACACACACACACACACACACACACACACACACACACATACACGGAGAGAGGAGCGAGAAATGATGCCTCAGTGGGAATCCGTGAGTCGCCCCCAAGGACTCAGTTAAAATTTGCATCATGTATTTCTCTCTCAGATCACCAAATTTCTCCTAACCAACGTTGTAGCGCGAGAATGGAATAAACTCCCCCCCCAACCCCAACCCCAAAAAAACCTTCAGTGGTCTACTTGGGGCCGCATTCAGTCACTTCGTTTGTTTTGATCGTTACCAATGGCGGCGATCGACCCTATAGTTTTCCACGTGAAACTAGCCTATGGGGTAGTGGGGGCTGCAGAGGAAGCGAGAGGTATTGAGTGTGCGGTTAGGTGCGTGGCTAGGCTAACCCCGCAGCCGCCACTACCCCATAGGCCAGTTTTACGTGGAAATACTAAAGCGTCGATCGCCGCCATTGGTAACGATCAAAACAAACAAAGTGACTGTGAAGGCGGCCCTGAGTATACAACCTAACTGATTCATTTAAAAACCAGCTCGACCGCCACTTTCCTCAACTTAAAATCACCTCTCCCCCCGAAACTGATTTATCTTTTTTGGCCATTCTACTCTATTCAGGAGCAGTAAGTAGCGGGCTTTTTTTTCATTATTGTTTTCTTTTTTTTTTTTACGCCCTTGCACTGTCTCCTCTGCTGTATTGAAAAAAAAAATGGAGTATGAATGCAAAATCTCGCTGGCAGTTGATTTCATGCTATAGGGTCTCTGTGGGTTGGATGTCTATGTAAATCTATGTAAATCTGCGTAAATCTGTGAAAAATCTCAGTCATTGCACCTGCGAACGCTCACCCAGGTAGGAAGTGGAGTGACCGCTCGACCACTCCATCACCTACACATTTTTTTTTTTTTTTTTAGTTTTGTACCTATTTTTTTATTTCTATTTCCACTTTATTATATTTTTTCGTTTTGTTTTGTCTTTCTCTCATCTTTTTTTCGGCCCTCTCATTTATCCTCTGTTCTGTATTCATTATTTTTTCCGCTTCTTTCTTTTATTATTTCGTCTTTCTCTATTTCTCTCATCTTATTTTTTGTAGTTCTGTACCTATTTTTTTCTATTTCCACTTTCCTTTTATTTTTTCGTTTTTTTTCGGTCTATTTCTCTCATCTTTTTTTTCGGCCGTCTTATTAATTTATCTTCTGTTTTCTGTAGTTCTCTATTCATTTGTTTATCCACTTCTTCTTTCTTTTATTATTTCGTCTTTCTCTATTTCTCTCATTTATCTTCACCTGTTTTCCGTATTTCTGTATTTATTTGTTTACATATTTCAATTTTTTTATTTTTTATCTTTCTGTTATTCATTTACGTCCATTCTTCGTAGTTGTTTTTTTTTTATCTTTTTTTTTATTTCTGTTTTATGTTTATCTACTTTTTTTATCTGTTCAGTATTTATTGACCCCCTTTTTTCTTATCTTCACGTGTTTTCTGTACTTTTTTTATCTATTCTTATTTTTGTTCTGTTTTATTCAGTTCTTATCTTACTCTGTTATCAATTTTCGTCCACTTTTTCTTATCTTCACGGGAGTCTCTTTCTTTATTTCCTTATCATTCTTATCTTCCTATTTTCGTTTTCTTTGATTTGTTTCCTCTTTATCTGTTCGTGTTATCAGTTTCGTCCACTTCATTATCTTCACGTCTTTTTCTGCATTTCCTTATCACTTTTATCTTGCTATTTCTGTTTTCTTTTATTTTTATCTTTTTTCTGTTCCAATCACTCATCCATTTGTGTCTGTTATTTTCGTTTATTCCTTTTTCTATTTCGTTTTATTCATTGAGATGGTGGTGGTGGTGGTGGTGGTGGTGGTGATGTTATTGATGGTAATGGTGGTGGCGATGGTGGTGGTGGTGATGTTATTGATGGTAATGGTGGTGGCGATGGTGGTGGTGGTGATGTTATTGATGGTGATGGTGGTGGTGGTGGTGGTGGTGGTGATGTTATTGATGGTGATGGTGGTGGCGATGGTGGTGGTGGTGATGGTGGTGGTGGTGATGTTATTGATGGTGATGGTGGTGGCGATGGTGGTGGTGGTGATGGTGGTGGTGGTGATGGTGGTGGTGGCGATGGTGGTGGTGGTGATGGTGGTGGTGGTGATGTTATTGATGGTAATGGTGGTGGTGGTGGTGGTGATGTTATTGATGGTAATGGTGGTGGTGGTGGTGGTGATGGTGGTGGTGGTGATGTTATTGATGGTAATGGTGGTGGCGATGGTGGTGGTGGTGGTGGTGGTGGTGGTGATGTGGTGGTGGTGGTGGTGGGGGTATGGGGGGTGGAGGTGGGGTGGGGTGGGGTAGGGGGGGGGTCAGTGGCCTCAACACGAGAGAGGACGTTTCCTTAATAACAGGGGAAGGAGGAAGAGGGAAGACACAGACCTCCTCCTCCTCCTCCTCCTCCTCCTGCAAGTCTTTGTTCGGAAGGGGAAGTGATCAAGTGTTCAACCCCCTCCCCCCTGCCTTCCCCTCCCTCCCCCTCCCCTCCCCTCCCCCCTCTCCACTTACATCCCTCCTCCTCCTCAACATTGGACAGAAGGGAAGGGCGAGATGCGAGGAAGAAGAGAGGAGGAGGAGGAGGAGGAGGAAGGACTGTGAGGAGATTATAATAGTACAAAAGTAATGTAGTAGTGCAGAAGTAGTAGTAGTAGTAGTAGTAGTAGTAGTAGTAGTAGTAGTAGTAGTAGTTGTTGTTGTTGTTGTTGTTGTTGTTGTTCTTTTATTTTTATCTTTCTTTCTGTTCCAATCATCCATCCATCATCCACTCCATTACCCTCTCGACTTTTCTTTGTACTGCTTTGTGTTTTATTTTCATTTATTCATTTTTCAATTTCGTTTTATTCCCCCTTCACACACTTCTTCTTGTTGCCATTATTATTTTTTTTATTATTATAGCTATTTTATTTGTATCTTTATTATCATCATTCTCTGATTTTCCTATTCTTCTTAAATCTATTCACTATCATCACACTTTAATCATCATCATCATCATCACGAATTTCTTCTCCCCCTTCTTTTTCTTCTCATCTTGTCTCTTCTTATTCTTGTTTTTGTTTTAGTAATAGTCGTAGTAGTAGTATATAGTAGTAGTAGTAGTAGTAGTAGTAGTAGTAGTAGTAGTAGTAGTAGTAGTAGTTGTTTTTGTTGTTGTTCATCTTCAGTGGGTGATGTCATGCATTTCGACAATCTGCAACGTTTATACGAAAAAAAAAAGATTGCTGGATAATGTTTCTCCCAAGGATACTCGATGACAGGATCTCCAAGTCACTGCCGCTGTTGTTATTTTTGTTGTTCATATTAAAAACGTGAAGTCATCCTAATAATTTGATGCATAACAATAACACACACACACACACACACACACACACACACACACACACACACACACATTCAATGGAGATGGATGTCTACTGCCGTCATTATCAACATCATTGTATACACTAAAAAAAAAAAAGACAAAATAAGGAAATACAAATAATAGCTCGGTTGGAAACGTTGCATTTCTTAACAATC
Organism: Eriocheir sinensis; assembly: GCF_024679095.1. Lineage (NCBI taxonomy): Eukaryota > Metazoa > Arthropoda > Malacostraca > Decapoda > Varunidae > Eriocheir > Eriocheir sinensis. The sequence continues at coordinate 7,436,249 of NC_066557.1, forward strand.
TCCAGAAAACTGACGAAAATAGGAAGTTTTTTTATTTTTTATTCTGGAGGTCACGGTCAGTTTTTTTTTTTCAGAGACTCGTAAAAGATAATCAGTAGTAGTAGTAGTAACAGTAGTAGCAGTAGTAGTAGTAGTAGTAGTAGTAGTAGTAGTAGTAGTAGTAGTAGGAGGAGGAGGAGGAGCAGTAATAGTTATACCAGTAGTAGTAGTGGTAGTAATAGTCGTAGTAGTAGTAGTAGTAGTAGTAGTTAGTAGTAGTAGTAGTAGTAGTAGTAGTGGTAGTAATAGTCGTAGTAGTAATATAGTAGTAGCAGTAGTAGTAGTAGTAGTAGTAGTAGTAGTAGTAGTAGTTGTTGTTGTTGTTGTTGTTGTTGTTGTTTTACGTTTCAGCCTATGGCGCCGGTAGGCTTTCTTGGTGGGGCCTGATGGTCGCCCCAGCCCGGTGTGGCGCAGAAAAGTGTTTATGATGATAGTGATACTCTCCTGCTTGGCTCATACTGACCCCCGGAGCTTATTTATGATCCTTTCTTTAGGGAGAGAATCTACAGTTGTCTAAGACGTATTATTCGCTGTTCCTCTTGTTTTGTTTTTGTTTTTATTATTGAAAGTGATGCTGTTGTTGTCCTGCCACCACCACCACCACCACCCACCACCTCCACCCCATCCCCACCCCATCCACATTCCTCCCCATAAAACCACCCACCACCCACGCCACCTCCACCCCATCCCCATCCCATCCACATTCCTCCCCATAAAACCACCCACCACCCACGCCACCTCCACCCCATCCCCATCCCATCTCCATTCCTCCCCATAAAACCACCCACCACCCACACCACCTCCACCCCATCCCCATCCCATCTCCATTCCTCCCCATAAACCACCCACCACCCACACCACCCCATCCCCATCCCATCTCCATTCCTCCCCATAAACCACCCACCACCCACACCTCCACCCCATCCCCATCCCATCCACATTCCTCCCGATAACACCACCCACCACGCACACCACCTCCACCCCATCCCCATCCCATCTCCATTCCTCCCCATACAACCACCCACCCGCCACACCACCTCCACCTCATCCCCATCCCATCTCCATTCCTCCCCATAAAACCACCCACCACCCACACCACCTCCACCTCATCCCCACCCCATCCACATTCCTCCCCATAAAACCACCCACCACCCACACCACCTCCACCCCATCCCCACCCCATCCACATTCTTCCCCATAAAACCCCCCACCACCCACCCCCCCACCACCCCATCCACATTCCTCCCCATAAAACCACCCACCACCCACACCACCTCCACCCCATCCCCATCCCATCCCCATTCCTCCCCATAAAACCACCCTCCACCCACACCACCTCCACCCCATCCCCATCCCATCCCCATTCCTCCCCATAAAACCACCCTCCACCCACACCACCTCCACCCCATCCCCATCCCATCCCCATTCCTCCCCATAAAACCACCCACCACCCACCCCACCTCATCCCCACCCCATCCCCATTCCTCCCCATAAACCACCCACCACCCACACCACCTCCCATCCCCATTCCTCCCCATAAAACCACCCACCACCACCACCTCCACTCCATCCCCATCCCATCCACATTCCTCCCCATTACCACCACCCCCACCACCACCGCGCCTTGGACTCCCCCCACCCCCCCCCCACCCCACCCTCGCCGGCCACGCCACTCACGTACAGGATCATCCGGACGCAGGAAATCACGGCGTTCAGGCCCCACGCATTTGTACATTCCTCCGCAGTCCGTATCCTGTGCGCGAAGAATCTTGCAAAAATACTCCCGGGGAAAAAATCGTGCGCTCATTACGTTTTGTTCCTTCCCTCCCTCCTTCCCCCCTCTCCCCTCTTCCCTCACCCCCCGACCACCTCTCTCTCTCTTTCCTTATCTATCTATCTATCTATCTATCTCCCTATCACCAACAAACTAACTCAGCAACATTCACCTGTAAATATTCGCCGCGTGATGGACGACGCGGTCACGCTACCACTCGGGATTTTCAGTCACCGCCGAGTGGCTTAAAACTACCCACATGCTGTCCTGAAAACCACCCATCAACCCGGACTCTAGAGGAAGCCGTCCAAGGAATCAAGAACGAGTCATAAGCCAATGCAAGATGGCGCCACTATAAACACTCGCCTGCGCCAGAACGGGCTGGGCCGACCATCAGCCCCCACCTGGAAGAAGCCTTGGGCCGACCATCAGGCCCCACCAGGAAGATGCCCACCGGCGCAACAGGCAAAAAGACGTAAAAAAAAAAAAAAAAAAATCCACCTCTCCCCCTCCCCCTCCCCTGCAGCAGTCACGAAGCACCGGCAGGAAGGAGGGATCCCTTGCTTAATGGTGCCCCAACACACACTGCAGGGCCAAGACTTTAAGACCCATATTTTTAAACGGACCAGACTCCCATTACGAGCATTCCCCAAGGCCACATGCAGCATAGATTACCGGGTTTTCAAGGGTGACTTTTCCGTTCATGTCGCGGAAGTCGAGTAAAACTATCACTAGTATCGCAAAATTGTCCTAGGACTTTTGGGCATTTTCAGGAGTAGTTTTTTTACCCTGGTGGTAGTTTGACCCTTCTTCTGTACCATGAACCTAAAGAAACACTCATTAGAACCCGATTGCCTCCCTCTTTGACCTTTAGTAATAGTTGATGGTAGAAGCGAAAGTGTCTTAAAATACCAACTTAAACAGCCTCTCGTCTCGTCCTTTGTGTGAGTGTGAGCCCCGCCCGAAATGTTTGAAAGTAATTTTTGGGCCTTATAAAACAACACAAAGATAACAATTAAAGAGCAACATGACCCAGCCTCTGAGAGATTAGATGCTCCTTGTGTCTGTGGATGTAATAGCAGAGGAGCAACGTGACCTGAGCTGACCTGACCTCTGGAAATAAATATGCTCCTTGTGTCCCCTGGTCTTCGTGTGTTCTTCCCCAGCGGAGTGTTGCGGGCAGCTCTTATGTGTTGTTGTGTTCCGGGGCCGTTTTGTGTTGCGTCAGCCTCGGCCCGACCTCCGCACCGTGAGAGAATGGATAGATAGACAAATAAGAAATAAATAAGTGAATGAATGAATGAGTAGATGAATTACAAGACGGACCGTAGAGACAAAATTAGTGGTGCCATCTTCACCCCTTCACTCCCCCCCATCCACACCCTATCCACACCCCATTCTCGCCCCATCCACACCCCATCCACAACCCATGCTCGTCCCATCCACATCCCATCCTCACCCTATCCACACACCATCCACACCCCATTCTCGCCCCATCCATACCCCATCCACACCCCATTCTCGCCCCATCCACACCCCATCCTCACCCTATCCACACCCCATCTCCATCACATCCCCACCCCATCCTCACCTCGGGGATGGGTAGTATGTCCAACGTTTCTCGGGTCCTCAGTAACAAAACTTGTGCTTAACTTACGGCCCTTCTCAGAATCCGCCCCGGGGGGAGGGATGGTCAAGGTCACGTGGCCTTGGGGAGGTGCTCGGGGTTGGGGATGATGTGGTAGGAAGAAAAGGAAGAGGAGGAGAAGGAGGAAAAAAGCGACCGTTTCGAAAAGTTGTGTAACAACCTGTTTTGAGCCAACCCATTGACTGTATTTCCCCGGCCTGGCGATTAAGGCCCGCGCGCTGCCTTAAGGCGCCGTTGGCTACGGCCGCGCTACGGCGCCGTATTCCTTTCCCATACTCAACACTTTTTAAGGCCGCCGAATCAGGGGCAAGTTCTAGTCGGCAAATAGGAAGCGTCGACCAATCGCGGGATATAAACACAAATCAGCTGTTGTGCGAACGTTCCCGCGGTGCCCACCCTCTCACGACAATGGAGCCTCTCTCCTCACCCCCTACCTTGCCCCCTACGAAGAAAGGGAGGCCGAACTTTTCGGAAGAGGAGCTACTAATGCTAATAGCACTGACACAAACCTAACCTACCTTTGTTCATAACCTCAGACATTCAGACTGCTGTATTCTATATGCAAGCTATAACACCATTTTTGTGAAAAGTTACCTTTAACATTTATCAGCACTATGGTATATATACAACACTTGCAACACAGTGATGTCCCTGCTCACCCACGCGTGCAAGATACTACGTTGCGAAGGATGGGGGGTGCATTCCCAAGTCTGTAGGATTAAGGAAGGCAAATATGAGGAAAATGGTGTCGTGCGCGTAAACTGCATGCATATATATTTACCCCGTCTTCAATTGTGATGCTGTGCATAAAGTATGAGTGCATAGGAACATGGTAACATACCTATCTACTTACTAGTTCTTTGCAGCTCCACATAATAAAAATGTATCATTGCAAGAGGCAGTGGGAAGCCCTCTCACAAGTTTTCACCAAACTTCCTAGTTACTGTATTACTAAATATCTTACTGGTAGTTCATTCACTTCTTACAGTTGTATAAGTAGTATAACTACGTAAACATCGTTTATATGCATTTCATACCTGTATAAAGGCTGTATATGTTCCACTCGTAGCAGCGAAGGCGTGCAGGGAGAGGAGGCCGTAACTCACTTAGGGCGGCCCACACCCGCCTTAACCTGCGGCGCCGCAACTCTCCTCAAAATGGCCGCGCCGATGTTTTGAGTATACCAGCGGAAGCGCTACGGCCGGACTTGCGGCGCCTTAAGCAGATACGACGCCGTAACTTCGTTTCAGAATCCGCCCGCAGAAGTCCATCACAAAGGCCCCGTGTGTCCTGAAGTCTTGGGAGGGTTGAAGAGGCTCTCCTCGCACGCCGGTGTTTTTATGGCCACAAAACAACGTGTGTACCGCAGTTCGATCCCCGCCTGGACCTGACTGACAGTTATATATTAACCCTTGACTGCGTATTTCTTAGCAGAAGACATCACCAAACTACGGGCATGGAACAAAAAGTGTCTGCTACAGTTCAATGAAGAAAAATGTAGTCATGCACCTTGGGAGGGGATATCCAGCACACCAATACCACATGGGAAACACTCCACTATCCACCACAGAGGCAGATAAAGACCTGGGACTATATGTTACCAGGATACCAGTGAAAGCAAAATCCGTACGAATCACAGCAGACGGGTTCCTGGTGTAAATGTTTCTCCCATGATTTACCGTCGCATATTTACTTTAATTATAATAATCTTAACTTATCTAACTCTCCGAAGTGCTATTGACCCCAAATAGTGCATACTTTCTCCCTAATGGCGTGTATGATTTGACGGAAGGTTAACAGAAATTTCCGGCAACCCTCTTCCTCGCCTTCCTTCTCTCTTCTCCTTCCTTTTCTCTCTTCTCTCCATTCTCTTTCCCTTTTTACCTCTGTCTCCTCAGCTCTTCTATCTCCTGTGTGTGTGTGTGTGTGTGTGTGTGTGTGTGTGAAGAGAATGGCGAGGAGGGAAGGGAAGGGTATGGCTCTTGTCACACCCACACACACACACACACACACACACACACACACACACACACATATACACACACACACACACACATACACAGAGTAATTCAAGGACAACGTACACAATACCAAGGACACATGTTGACCCTCCTCCCCCCTTCCCCCTTTTCCCTTCCTCCCTCCTTTCCTTCACTCCTTCATCTTCCTTCCTCCTTCGTTCCACCTGTTATTATTGCATTCTTCCTCGTCTTCTTCCTCCTCCTCATCATCATCATCATCGTCATCATCATCCCTTCCTTCCTTCCTTCCTCATCCCTTTTTTCACTCCTCCTCCTCTTCACCCAACCATGCTATCTCTCCCTTCTTTTATTCCTTTCCTTTCTTCTTTTCTTTATCCATTTTTCTCTCTATTCATGCAATTTTCTCTCCATGTTTCCTTTCACGTATCTTTCTCTCCCTCCCTCTCTCTCTCTCCCTTCTCTCTCTCCCTTGCTTCCTTCCTTCCTCCATTCTTTTATCTCTCCCTCCCTACTCTCATCTCTTCCCTTCCTTCCTCTCTTTCTTTCTTCCTTTCTTCCTCCCTTCCTTCCTTCCTTCCTTCCTTCCTTTCTTTCTTTTTTCCTTTCTTCCTTCCTTCCTTCGTTCCTTCCACCTTTCCTTCCCTTTTCTTCCTTCCTTTCTTCCATCTTTCCTTTCCTTCCCTCCTTCCTTCCTTCCTTCCTTCCTTCCACCTTTCCTTCCCTCCATTCCTTCCTTCTCCCTTCTTTTATCTCACCTTTCCTTCCCTTCCTTCCTTCTTTCTTTATCTTCATCTCATTCCACTATCCCTTCCTTCACCCACTCCTTCCCTCCCTCCCTCCTTCAGTCCCTTCCCTTCATCCCTCCCTCCCTCCCTCCTTCCTTCCCTCCCTCTCTCCCTCCTTCAGTCCCTACCCTTCATCCCTCCCAACTCCAAATTTCTCTCCTTCCCTCCTTCTTTCTCCTTCCTTCCCTCCCTCCCTCCTTCAGTCCCTACCCTTCATCCCTCCCTCCCAACTCCATTTTTCTCTCCCTCCCTCCTTCCTTCCCTCCCTCTCTCCCTCCCTCAGTCCCTACCCTTCATCCCTCCCTACTCCATCTTTCTCTCCCTCCCTCCTTCCTTCCCTCCCTCCCTCCTTCAGTACCTACCCTTCATCCCTCCCTACTCCATCTTTCTCTCCCTCCCTCCTTCTTTCTCCTTCCTTCCCAACCTCCCACCTTAAGTCCCAACCCGTCATCCCTCACTCCCAACTCCAAATTTCTCTCCCTCCTTCAACTCAATATCGAGGCAGGCCCCAGGCTGTCGAGCAGATTAAATCGAGCCAATAGGCTTTCTTTTGCCTGCGTTTCCATGTTTCCATGTTTCCCTCCTTCTTTCTCCTTCCTTCCCTCCCTCCTTCCTTCAGTCCCTACCCTTCATCCCTCCCTCCCTACTCCATCTTTCTCTCCCTCCCTCCCTTCTCACCTGTCATTACATAACTCTTCTCCCTTCCCGACTCTCCTCCTCAGGCTCATCTTCCTCCTCCTCCTCCTCCTCCTCCTCCTTTTCCTCTTCGGTGCGTCTCAAGGTTGCCAGGCCAGCCGCACCTTCCCGAAGACCCGTGTTCGTTACCTTAAGCTTTGTAGTCACTTCCCACCTGCGCGCCACCAGCTTCAGACGCTCTCCGCTTCGCTCCGACTCGCCGTTGCTCTTACACCCGCTTGGTTAGTTCGTGAGTGTGTGTGTGTGTGTGTGTGTGGGTAGATAGGTAGGTTGGTAAGTGTGTGTGTGTGTGTGGGTAGATAGGTAGGTTGGTAAGTGTGTGTGTGTGTGTGTGTGTGTGTTATCTTTGCATTATACAGAGAAGTTAAGTTTATAATCATGGAATCTTTCACGAATTTTGTCATTGATTTTTTTTTTTGTTGTTGTTGTTGTTCGTCCGTGTGTGTGTGATTTTTTTTTTCTCATTTTCCTCACCAAAAATATCGAAAGTGTTTATTGACCGACCTCCTCCATTGCTGTTTTTCTACTCCCTCAACTTGATAATGCAGTACAACACCTCTGTGGTCAGCGCTGAGGCCCGCACTGACCTCAACAATCACGGCACCTCAGAATATCCTTAAGTAAACCAGGCAGGGAAAGTATGAGCTGCCATATTCACCTTACAAAACCT
>NC_066557.1:7448842-7518842 GCF_024679095.1 Eriocheir sinensis
GTCAATCCATTTCACCAGTCTATGTAAAACTACCCACGGACCATCCAACACAACAACTACTACCAAGCTGGTAGGTAAACTATCATCACTAGCTCATAAAATCCACTCTATGGAAATACTAACACAACAACTGCTATGAAAGAGTTGTTTTCTATCACTTCAGGCGACCATAAAATCACCAAGCCTGAATACTAACACTGAATCCTCTGCTACATTTTCGTATATCTGGCCTAACGTCATAAACTATCACTGGGCGCATAAAACTAATAACTGCTACCAAAACAACCATTAAAACCAATCACTATAACTGCTATAAATGAACCCATGAAACATTCATGTGGTTCCATGCTAACAAAGCCTTACCGTTAATTCATCACTAAACTCCTGGCAAACCATAAAAAAAAATACTGAACACACAACACACAACCACTATATAATGCCTTGTCAACTTCAGGCCTAAGGAAACCACCCATGGAAATACTAACACCCCAAAATGTTAGAGAATATAGACCTACCTATCTATAATATAAGTTTACTAAGGTCTCGTGAAGTTTGACCCCCACTCCCCTAACACCAACTCCTGCATGCCCCAGCCGCCCAACAGACCTGCACGGACTCCAGCGAGATCTCCTGCCCCGACGGCGACCGCTGCATCCCCTTCCGCTACATCTGCGACGGAGACCCGGACTGTGGAGGTACCGGGGAGGACGAGGACGAGGAGCTGTGCAAGGTGAGGAGCAGGAGGAGGAGGAGGAGGAGGAGGAAAAGGAAGATGAGGAGGAAGTTAGTTCATTCTTTTTATCCTCCGTATGTTCTTAATTTCTTCCCTTCCTTGTGTTCTCCAATCTTCCCTTCCTTGTTCTTTTTTTTCTCTTTCTCTCTTTTCTTCTTCATTCTTCCCTTCCTTCTCTTCTTTCTGTTTATCTTTCTTATGTTCTTCTTTCCTGCCTTCCTTCTCATTTTTTTTTTCTTCTTCCCTTCTTTCTGTTCTTTATTCTTTCCATCTTTCTTTTGCTCTTCCTTCTTCCCTTCCTTCTTTTCTTTATCTTCCCTACTCTTATCTCTTCCCTTCTTTCTATTCTTCTTTCTTCCTGTCTTCCTTTCATTCTTCGTTTTTCCCATCCTTTCGTTCTTCATTCATTCTTTCTTTTGTTCTTATTTTTTCCTTTCATTTTTCTTATTGTCTTTTTGTTCTCCCTTCCTCCCTTTCTTTTGTTCTTCATTGTTTCCTTCCTTCTGTTCTTCATTCTTTCCTTCCTTCTGTTCTTCATTATTCTATCTTCCTCTTGTTCTTCATTCTTTCCTTCCTTCTGTTCTTCATTCTTTCCTTCCTTCTGTTCTTCATTCTTTCCTTCCTTCTGTTCTTCATTCTTTCCTTCCTTCTGTTCTTCATTCCTTCCTTCCTTCTGTTCTTCATTCATATACATTTCTCTTGTTCTTTCTTTCCTTCCTTCTGTTCTTCATTCATTTATCTTCCTTTTGTTCTTCATTCTTTCCTTCCTTCTGTTCTTCATTCATTTATCTTCCTCTTGTTCTTCATTCTTTCCTTCATTTTGTTGACCCGCATAGGCCTACACCCCACCGGCCAGTTTCAAATGGAAATACTATACCACACACTCAGTACTATAAACTCCGGAGCACGAGAAGTCATGTATAGCCTAATCCATGTAACTTCTTCCTCCTCTTACGCATCGTCATCGTCATCATCATCAGGCGTGGAAGAACGATATCTGTAACCGCGGCCAAGTCCAGTGTCGCCGAGGCAGCAGCTCCACCTCTTGCGTCAACATTCAGGAGTACTGTGCCGAGGACTCTGACTGCGAGGGCGACCTGGACCCACGGATATGCCAGGTTTGTGCATGGGGGTGGAGGGGGGAGAGCCAGGGGTGGGGGGTTTGGTTAGAGGGGTTGTGGGGAGAGTGTTCGAAAGCGCCATTTGTCCCCTAGACTAGAGAACCACGCGAAACTCACATTGATGCTGAGACAATATTGGATTTTCTTGTGCTCTAGGTATCGGCAGGATCTCGAAGTAGCAGATGCCTAGACCACAAAAAAATATTATATCAGCATCGATTTGGTAACAACACGTCGCCTGTGATGAATGTGGAAGAACTCTCCTCTTCTATGGCTCAGCTGGTTTCGTGTGTGTGTGGGCGGGGAGTAAGTGGAGGGGGGGAATGAAAGGGGAGGAAAATAAGGTTACGGGGGTGGAAGGAGTGAAATGGGATAGATTTGACAGAGGGAGAGAAGGGTAAGGAAGATAAGGATAGGGTAGGCGGTGGCTGAGTGGTTGGGGAAGTTAGGGAGGAGAATGAAGGCAAAGGAATGTGGTTTAATATGTTTGTGTGTGTGTGTGTGTGTGTGTGTGTGTGTGTGTGTGTGTGTGTGTGTGTGTGTGTGTGTGTGTTAATCAGACCACTTCCCCCTTTTTAACAGATGGTCCAGGATGGGGCGGTTCAGCGGCTTGAGGAGATCGTGCTGAGAACTCCTGTAGGTCCCGGTAAGTGACTCCCGCCGACCCTTACATTCTGCTCCTGTAGGGATATAGACGCCTCAGGAATAAGTGTACCCTCCCCCCACACCCCGGGGAGAGTAGTTGAATTATGAAGTGTGTTGACTCACCTGATGCGGAAAGCCTCCCATCCCACCGCTGCCACCAATGTAAAGCCGTTGAATTTCACTTTGCCACACCTTCACGTGTCCTCTGCGGGCCACGAAACAGTCTGCAAGGACACATTAAGAGGCCAATGAAGACCGTTTGTTATCATTCACATCGTTACATATACTTTTTTTCTTAAATACTAACTTAGATAAGCAAGAACAAAGGTGAGGCTTCATTTGGAGGCTATGAAGACCGTTTATAATCATTCATTGCGTCACATATCTCTCTTTTAAATACTAATCTAGATAGGCAAAAACAAAGGTGGGGACACTGTTACAACTACGAAAGGGAGCCTGCTTGGACCCAACTACACTGTCCGTCCGCCCACTCCAATCTCTGCAACAGAAAGCACGGCCGCCGTTGCGGCCCGTGCACTTAACGTCTGAGTCCAGGCTTTCTAGAGAAACTAGATAGTTCTATCTCGCCTCTGGGCATCACGGGCAGGTACTGGCCAGCCTGCTTAGTTACTTGAAGGAGTTCTGTTAACGTTACTCCAACTCTACTCCCCGCCAGACGCTCATCACGAAGGTTATTCGGAGGATACCGCCCACTACGTAAGATGGACTTCCACCCACTTCTCCGAACAAACCGGGCAGGGATGAGACTCGTCAAGAAGGGGCACCGAACTCCCCTGTTCACTCTCCTTTTAAGTGTAAAAGGCTCTGGATGTGTAGTGTGTGTGCGTGTTATAGCAGACCGAGAACTGATGCCACCCTCCACTTGCGAACCTACCCCTTCCTCTCTCTGAGCGCTAACGCATTACACCATTCATGGCGTCACACATATCTTTCTCCCTTTCAAATGTTAATACTATATATTAATTGGCATCCGGAACCGATATTGGCCCTCTCTTTTTGGCTTCTCATTTCTTTACATGAGCAGTGCATAGCGGGCTTGTTTGTTTCTACAGGTATTTTTTCTCTTTGAGCTGCTTCTTCTGCCGTAAAAAAATAACAAAGGAACAAAGGTAGGGACATGCTCACGGGCCGCCTTCTCTCTTCTGCAGACAACGACTTGGTGAAGAGCGAGAACCTGGCCAAAGAGTTAGTGATGCTGCTCAACGACACGATTGAACACCCGCAGTGCCCGACCATGTTTACTCTCGTGGAGGACCAGTGTGTAGCCCTCTTCTTCGTCGGCAGTGTACGTATATGGCCCTCTGTGCGTGTGTGTGTGTGTGTGTGTGCTCAGTTTTTGTTTTCCTTTTTATGCTATTCCATCATTTTTTATTGTCTGAAACCTCCTGTGTATATGAGTGTGTGTGTGTGTGTGTGTGTGTGTGTGTATATGTGTGTGTGTGTGTGTGTGTGTGTGTGTGTGTGTGTGTGTGTGTGTGTGTGTGTGTGTGTGTGTGTGTTCTTCAGTTATTGTTTTGCCTTTTATGCTTCTTCATCATTCTCGCCTCCATCCCAAGCTTCCTTCTTATCTCCGTTTTCATCCATTTTTCAACTTTTCTCGCCCTTATTACCACCTCAGCCTTTCCTCTTCCACTCCTCTTATTTCAAACTTGGTCCTTATAATCCGACATCCACCCCCCCCCTACCCACCCCCACCCCCCACCTGCCCAATCCACCTCAATCCTCTGCCTCCTCCCATTTTCCTTCTCATGTGTGTGTAGCAGTGATATCATACGTGCAATCTCCCTATATAATCTGCTATTTCCCTTTATCGCCTGATCTTTTAAACGTCGTATCAGTCTTTACTAACAATAATGTGGCTGATTTATCTCTCTTGACCCGCTTTTCATGGCGTGGTTAGTTGGTTTTGATGATTTTTTATATAACGTTTTACGACTGAGTTTGTAATATGCCGACTTAACTTTTTGAAAATCCAACTCCTCTGACTCCTTCCCAAAAATGGAAGTTAGAAGCCAAACAAGCCACACGACTGTCAAAAAAGACGAGTGCGACGTTAAACTGTCAGGGTATGTTTCCTGCCCACACGCGCGGAAGGCTGGTCTGCGTTGCTTGGCCCAAACTTTGATTTCCACGCATCGCATCAACCTCCATCTGTCTCCTATGTTTGTGTGTCTACCTTCAATATGTCTTGACGTCCGCATGACAAACCTGGGAAGGCTTTCTGCATTTTAGGGGCAATACTACAGTACAACAACCCAACAACAGATTGCATTTCCTCTTCGTTGATTCTGCACCCCAACAACAAATTGAATTTGCTCTTTCTTTCTTCTGTAACCCAATAACAGACTGCATTTTTTCTGCCTTTCTCCTATAACCCAACAACATATTACATTTAGTCATCAGTTAGCCTGGAAACAAAAACAAACTGAAGGAAGCTGGCTTGAGATGACACCAATCTTTTCGGAACTGAGGGTTCGTATCCCACCGCTGCCACCAGAAGTAGAAATGGTCTTTGAATGTAGACTATTGCTATCACTGCAACGTCCCTAACTTTTCCTTTGTATTAGAGTGAATTAACAACACGCATGAATAACTTGGCCCACTTCTTATTTCTATTTATCATACAAACAAAGAACAGATTCATTTAGACCGTAATTCCGTTTACTGGCACACTCTGGAAGCAACACTGCACATCCTGAACCTGCTCAAGAATGAAGAAGCAACATATTTTTGAATAACTGACGCTATTTACTTTTTATTCATCTTGCAATCACACAAATGATTTATTTAGGGTTCCGCTTCGTTCATTGGCACACTAGAATTAACATTACAACGCTGCAATGTCCCAAACCTGCCCAAGGGTGAAGGAGCGACATATTAATTAATAACTGATCATATTTACTCTTTCTTCATCCTGCAAAGACACAATTCATTCATTTAGTCTTCAGCTCCGTTCACATGCGCACTCTGGAAGCAACACCGCAGACTCCCAAACCTGTTGAAGAGCAAAGCAGCAGCATGCAGTTAACGGACCCTACTTGCTTGCTATTCATCATGCAAATACATCACACACTAATTTAACCTTGAGCTCCGTTCATTGGCACACTCAGAAGCAACATTGCAAACCCCCAAACCTCGCGAAATAGCAGCATACAATTAACGGACCCTACTTGCTTGTTGTTATTCATCATGCAAACACATCACATATTCATTTAGCCTTGAGCTCCGTTCATTGGCACACTCAGAAGCAACATTGCAAACCCCCAAACCTCGCGAAGTAGCAGCATGTAGTTACCAGACCCTATTTGCTTGTTTCTTATCACGCAAACACACCACACATTCATTTAGAGTTCCGCTCCGTTCACTGGCACACTCAAAAGCAACACTGCAGACTCCCACACCTCTCCAAGTAGCAGCATGCAGGTACCAGACCCTATTTGCTTGTTTCTTGTCACGCAAACACACCGAAGATTCTTTTAGAGTTCCGCTCCGTTCACTGGCACACTAGAGGCAGCAATGCAGTACCCAGCCTCTCCGTCTGTCCCTGGCTGAGGTAGTAACACACACACATTAACGTAGCCTGTGTCCCTGGCGCCATCTCAGGTCAGCTGGGGCGAGGCACGGGCGTTCTGTCAGGTCTTCGGCGGGGACCTCATTAGCTTCAGGGACGTCACCCACTACACCACCTTCGCCAAACACCTCCAGCAAGCCCGTGAGTACCGTCAATACTATACGGGGAGTTAATGACAGAGTGATTGGAGTGTTTTTTAACGTGTTTTTTCAATGTATACCTTCAATGAAATACAAACGTCAAGCTTTACAAAGGTCCTGCATTTATTGCCAAATATTGGAATACTTTCAAGACAACATTAGAAGTAACTGCTTGAGTATTTAAAGTGATTGTTTCAGTAGTTTGGAGTAAACAGCATAACTCTACAGTATTTGGACTTTGGGGTATTTCAGAACATTGACGCCCATATTCTCAGACGCTTTCGGCTCTCAGCAAATATTTACAAAGGCCACAAAGGAGAATAATCGGGTTCTCTTGAGTGTTTTTCACGTTCAGGGTGCAAAAGCCTTGTCAAACTACTACTAAGTTCAAAGCTATGCACTGAAATACCCACAATAACTTCTACCAAAGCCTTGCCATATGTGGGCGTGTAATACTATAACCTGACTCGAAACGTCTGAGAATATGCATGACCTCAGAGTGTCTTTCAGTAAGCAGGTCTTGCAGAATATTTGAGCTTCACCACAGCAATTCGAAACCGTCCCAAGAATGCGCCTCCAGGTTGACTTCCTCCTCTCTCTCCAGAGCTGACGGTGGACTTCTGGGTGGGCGGCAGCCTGGCCAACGAGACTGAGGGGTGGCGCTGGACTACCGGGGCCCCGGTGGAGATGGGTACCCCCTACTGGGCAGTCAGGTAAGCAATAGGGACTCGAATACCTTCACGCCATTATAACTCCTTCACGTGAAAATTACCGCCTGGTTAACTGCGTATAGATGAAAAGGCAGTTACGATGTGGTGGCCAGGACATAAGGAATGGGAATAATTAAGTGGTGTCCCAAGGCGCGGATGAAGACTCCAAAAGGCTTCAAAGCCACAGGGATCCCTTTCCCAGTTTGTCCACCTCCTGTCTCTCGAGCTCGGGTTCGAATCCCGGACGCAATGTTGGGAGAAAAGATTTTTAGTTTCCCGAATAGACTAATTTCTCATGTGCCTCGAAAAGTGGAAATGCCCCACGACAGAAGTACACTGAATTAGCTCCCCTGATGGAAAAAAGCCCACAAAATTCACTTGGCTAAAGGACACCTCTTTAGCCGAATGGCAGAGTGGTGGCTTCCTGTCTGGCTGGTCGAGGGTTCCATTCCCGGCGTCGGAAATGTATGTTCACCTCTGTCTGTACTGTGATCAATTTATCGTGTGTCCCGTGGCACGCAGATGTCGCGTGGATGTTGGGTAAGTGGAATGCAGGGTATTAGAACAAAACAAACAGAGAATTAAGGTAACAAGCTTCTTCATCGCAGCTCACATCCTTCGTCCCTTCCGCCAGACACGACGAGAGTTGCAAGGTCCGCAACGTGACCTTCCCGGAGCTGAACCAGACCCGCGAGGCCAACGACGGCACCTGTTACCACTACGTGCAGGCCCCCCACACGCCCCCCCGCGGCCACTGCATGTCCCTGTCCTACCAGCACTACTACTACATGACCGACGAGGACTGCTTGCAAAAGAAGAGTCCTTTGTGTGTGCTGGATGACGCCACGCAGCAGCAGGAGGTGGTTGAAGAATAGGAAGGGAAGGGCGCACACACACACACACACACACACACACACACTATACGTAGTTAATAGGTGACTAACTAACGGATTGGGAGCAAATGCCAGGACGGTTCATTAGCTGACAGCCGACGATCAACCCAGACAAGCCTCCACGCATCTCCCCTTGCTATCCCGACCCCTCCAAGGATCCATCGACGTGCCCCATACATGAGTTACGTGGCCGTCCTCTTGACCTCCTCCACTCCGGTTGTCTCGTACAGAAACAACCCTAGGAGCAGGATCGACGTCCGGGAGGTGCGCCGCGTACCCATATAGCCGGAGATGGATACGCCTGAACGATCCATCAATTAATTGTATGCTTTTATTTACTTACCTTCCAGTGTTTTGTGATGTTTGTGCATTGTCTGTCATTTTTGTACTTACGATAGACTCCAGCAGGCATCCCGCAGACCAAGGACGTCAGGGCATTAATAAAAGGAGTGAATCCAAGTTGCAAAGTATTCGATCCTGATCATCATTTCCCTTCTTTTTTCTCTCTGGGGAGTATCTTATTTATTTATCTATTTATTCATTTATTATTTTTACTGTAAAAGGGCAACTCAAGGGCAAAAAACAAAAACACAAAAAAGCCCGCCATACGCTGAGCCAACAAAAGAAAACAGAACGAGAGGCAGAAAAGTTAATTTCGGGTGGAGAGGCGTCTTGATACTCTCCTCTTGAATTTACCTCATTATACTCTGCTGGATTTGAGTCATGTTCATCTTGTCATGCCATCATTATCCTCCCACTTTCACTTTCATATCCCTCCTCTTCCTCCTGCAACTCCGTCTCAGCAATGCATCAATGCAGCAAATAAAACGAACAGAATGTTGCGCTTCAATAAAAGGAAATTTTTATTCAAAAACAAAGAAGTAATACTTCCGCCTTACAATAATTTAGTCAGACCCCACTTGGAATATGCGGTACAGTTTTGGTCTCCCCACCATGCAAAGGACATTGCTAAATTAGAAGGCGTTCAACGTCGGGCAACAAAAATGATCCACAACAAACCCTACGACGAGAGGTTTTCAACCCTTAACAAGTTCTCTCTTGAGAAACGTCGCCTCCGAAGAAAACTGATCGAATGTTTTAAAATACTTAATGGCTTTACGAAAGTGGACAAATCAAAATTGTTTATGATCAATGACACTTTGCGAACGAGAAATAATGGCACAAAACTTGAGTGTAAACAAGTAAATTTAGACTGCACCATTTTTTTCTTCACCAACGTTGTAGTGCGAGAATGGAATAAGCTTTCACCGTCAGTGGTCCAGTGTAACACGATTGACTCCTTTAGAAACAAACTCGACCGACACTTCCTTCAATTTAACTTAATATTAACTAGAGTAGAAATGCAAAGTTTTGGAGCTATCCGATTAATGTAAAATCACTTAGGTTTAAGGACAGATCACCTAGTTTGTACCATGGGTTCTGTGTGGTCTGAATCTATGTAAATCTATGTAAATCTTATTTAATCACTGTCTTCCCATTCCTTGTATTCCCTCTTCTTCTGCCTCCTTTCTTCTCCTGTTCTACGTTCCTCTTCTTCCACCCTCTATATCCCCTTTGTTTCTGTCCATACTCACTCCTTTCCATGTGAGTGTCTCGCCTGAACCGCCTTACAGCTCCATTGGTCAGTAGGTCTGTAGGGGAAAGCAAAGGTGGGGCCATACACTCTCGCGCTTGGCCTCGTGTTCATATCCGGCACATTGGCCCTTGAGACTGTGGCGGGAAACAACCCATCACCCCGGGACGCAAGTGTTTCATCCTTCCAGTTACCTTCCCCTGGGTTTCCTCAGTCCAAAAAGGAAGATATGAGCAGCCGGGTGAGCCGTGCGCCGACTGTCTGGGCCGGGATTCGAACCAAGACCACTGGGTTCGGATAGGCGTGCCAAGAACTTCACCGCGGAGTCTTATATGAGTTAAGAAAAGGTGAAAAAGATGATCGACTGATTGACTGACTTTATTGTTGCTGAAAAGATATGCAGCAAAGGAAAGGAGAGGTGTCTGCCATCCTGTAGGCTTCTCATATTCTCAGTTCGATCTACAAGCGCACACACTTGACAAGGATTTCATAAGAGTTTTGGGCATTTCCAGAGGTATTTCTATGACCCTGGTGGCAGTTTGACTCTTCCTCTGTACTATGAACATAAAACGTCACTCATAAAACCCGATTAATCTCCTTTTTGGCCGTTGAAAATACATGAGCGGTGGTAGCGTCTGAGGATACCGCTGGGCCACCACTGCAAAGAAAACGGCATCACGATAATAAAGCAGCAGTC
Source organism: Eriocheir sinensis (assembly GCF_024679095.1). Classification (NCBI taxonomy): domain Eukaryota; kingdom Metazoa; phylum Arthropoda; class Malacostraca; order Decapoda; family Varunidae; genus Eriocheir; species Eriocheir sinensis. The sequence continues at coordinate 7,458,968 of NC_066557.1, forward strand.
ACCCCTTCAATGCCATGTCCCGTTTTCTATGTTCAGGATATTCAAGGTTAGCAGCATACAAGGTAATTTCCCCTCAGCCCTTCGTCCTTCCTCTCTCATGATTCCCTCTTTCCTTCCCTCCATCCTTTCTCTCCTTCCTCATTTCTTCCTTTCCTTTCTCTTCCCTCTATTTAGGTTACTGTCATTAGCGCAGGAGCAAGAGCCAATGAGAACGCGGGAACCAGGTAGACGGGAGCCAATCAGAACGCGGGAAGGAGGATGGAGCGCTGCCATTGGTCCAGGCGGGTCAGCTGGCGGGGAGGGAGGGAGCACCGTTGTCAGATTATCGTACTCGGAGCATAGCGTTGACCGGATTCTGACGCGTAACTATTGCCAAGAAACATCAGCAATTAACTATTTTAACGATAACTACAAATTGATCTCGTTATTTGGGCCCAGGAGACGGTTTTTGGGTCGGAAGTTGGAGCACAGTTGCCAGATTATCGTACTCGGAGCATAGCGTTGACCGGATTCTGACGTGTAACTATTGCCAAGAAACATCAGCAATTAACTATTTTAACAATAACTACAAATTGATCTCGTTATTTGGGCCCAGGAGACAGTTATTGTGTCGGAAATGGGCAAATATTAGAGGATTAGTACGATAATTTGGCAACATTGGGAGAGAGGGAGGGGAGAGAGAGAGAGAAAGAGAGAGGAAAACAAACATGGCTCATCGCGGGGCTTGTGAGGGACAGTTTTAGCTTTATTATCGCCCCGTGAAGTGCAGGTGATGGGCGAGGTGGCGGCGGCGGGCGTGCAGGTGGCGGCGCAGGTGTGTGCAGCGCCGAGGACAGGTGAGGAGAGGCGGGGAGGGCAGGGGGGGCACGGCAGCAACAGGTGGGCCAGGCAGACTCACTGGTGTCATGAAGAGGAAGTGGTGTATCATGTCCTTAACACCACAGACTCACTGGTGTCATGAAGAGGAAGTGGTGTATCATGTCCATAACACCACAGACTCACTGGTGTCAAGAAGAGGAAGTGGTGTATCATGTCCATAACACCACAGACTCACTGGTGTCATGAAGAGGAAGTGGTGTATCATGTCCTTAACACCACAGACTCACTGGTGTCAAGAAGAGGAAGTGGTGTATCATGTCCTTAACACCACAGACTCACTGGTGTCAAGAAGAGGAAGTGGTATCATGTCCTTAACACCACAGACTCACTGGTGTCAAGAAGAGGAAGTGGTGTATCATGTCCTTAACACCACAGACTCACTGGTGTCAAGAAGAGGAAGTGGTGTATCATGTCCTTAACACCACAGACTCACTGGTGTCAAGAAGAGGAAGTGGTGTATCATGTCCTTAACACCACAGACTCACTGGTGTCATGAAGAAGTGGTGTATCATGTCCCACACCACAGACTCACTGGTGTCAAAGAGGAAGTGGTGTATCATGTCCTTAACACCACAGACTCACTGGTGTCAAGAAGAGGAAGTGGTGTATCATGTCCTTAACACCACAGACTCACTGGTGTCAAGAAGAGGAAGTGGTGTATCATGTCCTTAACACCACAGACTCACTGGTGTCATGAAGAGGAAGTGGTGTATCATGTCCTTAACACCACAGACTCACTGGTGTCATGAAGAGGAAGTGGTCCATCATGTCCTTAACACCATAGACTCACTGGTGTCATGAAGAGGAAGTGGTGTATCATGTCCTTAACACCACAGACTCACTGGTGTCAAGAAGAGGAAGTGGTGGATCATGTCCTTAACACCACAGACTCACTGGTGTCAAGAAGAGGAAGTGGTGGATCATGTCCTTAACACCACAGACTCACTGGTGTCAAGAAGAGGAAGTGGTGGATCATGTCCTTAACACCACAGACTCACTGGTGTCAAGAAGAGGAAGTGGTGCATCATGTCCTTAACACCACAGACTCACTGGTGTCAAGAAGAGGAAGTGGTGGATCATGTCCTTAACACCACAGACTCACTGGTGTCAAGAAGAGGAAGTGGTGCATCATGTCCTTAACACAACAGAATGTGACTGGAACAGCCTCCCTCAACAAACTGTGGTACAATAGACTCATTCAGAAAACAAATACATACTCACTTGTCACCACAACACACCAACACTAACAATTACACTTGATTCACTTCCCTCCCCTGCACACCCGGCTCCCCTGTCCCCCCAACAGCCAACACAAATATGCGTGTTATACAACTGTACGGGTGGGTGCCCTGCCCATTATTCGTCCAGATCCAGATCCAGACTCACTGGTGTCAAGAAGAGGAAGTGGTGCATGTCCTTAACACATGCCTTAACACAGTCCGGCTCACTGGTGTCAAGAAGAGGAAGTGGTGCCAAATTTCCAAATTACCAAATTTCTAATGTCACTATTGAATATAACAAGTTTTCAGCCATAAACTCAACATAATCATCATGTATTATATATGAAAACATGCAGAATTAAATGGTGTACATAAAGAAACTCACTACGGCTGGGCCAAAACAGCGTCCCGCGCTGTATCTGGGATCGCCACGCACGCCAAATTTCAAATGTCACTATTGAATATAACAAGTTTTCAGCCACAAACTAAACATAATCATCATGTATTATATATGAAAACGTGCATAATTAAATGGTGCACATAAAGAAACATAAATTAATTGATAATTTTGAGATTTAAGGATAAATATAGAGATAAAATAACTCATATATTGGCTAAAGCAAGCCAGGACGCAATATGCCCGTCCTCGGATATGGTACAGGACACGGTTTTCTCACTTTTCGTGTAATGTAAGGAGAGAAATCTTATTACTCTCAAATTTTTTGTTATTGATTTGTGTTATTTTTTTGCAGAAGGCACTACAGCCTATTCATTTGGACAAGGCCACTCACGCTAGTTTAGTCCCAGTGACTCCACTTCCTCCTTTTGGCTGGGTAGCTCCGAGCGGGATGATGTAACCTACTTGTCATGTTAAGTAGTCAACATAACATAAAATGGTAAACAGAAATTAGCAGTTTGTGTTAGATATGCATTTTATGTTGACTACTTAACATTTTATTATTACGACTTACCATTTTATGTTGACTACTTAACATGACAAGTAGGTTACATCATCCCGCTTGGAGCTACCCAGCCAGAAGAGGGAAATGGAGTCACTGGGACTAAGCTACCGTGAGTGGCCTTGCCCAAATGAATAGACTATAGTATTTGGGGAGGGGAGGGAAATTAGGGAAACTAATGATATCTACAGGGAATAGTAAGCAGAAGAATTAAAAACATGTCAAAACTTACCAGTAAAAACAGTTCTGTTTGCCTTTTTAAGATTAGTGAACCAAATAAATAAAAATAAAAAATGCTAAAAACAAAATTCTCCTCAGCATTCAGCGGTGAGGATGGCCTGGAGGATGAGCGGGAGAAGGCGGTGGCGGCGGCGGTGGACGTGGTGGCCGCCAGCGCGCGACGTGGGGTGGTCACCCTGTGTGCCAGCGTCGCCCACATCATCAGGAAGAACTTCAGGTGAGCTGCCACCCAATCTTCCTCTTCTTTTCTCAACCAATCTACCTCTTTCTCTTTTCCCAACCCATTTTCCTCTTCCTCTTCTTTTCCCTCCAAACTTCCTCTTCCTCTTCTTTTCCAAACCCATTTTCCTCTTTTTTCTCCAACAAATCTTCCTTTTCCTCACCTTCTTCCCTCCAATCTTCCTCACCTTCTTCCCTCCAATCTTCCTCCTCTTCCTCACCTATTTCCCTCCAATCTTCCTCACCTTTTTCCCTCCAATCTTCCTCCTCTTCACCTTTTTTCCTCCAATCTTCCTCCTCTCCCTCACCTTTTTCCCTCCAATCTTCCTCCTCTTCACCTTTTTCCCTCCAATCTTCCTCCTCTTCCTCACCTTCTTCCCTCCAATCTTCCTCCTCTTCCTCACCTTTTTCCCTCCAATCTTCCTCCTCTTCCTCACCTAATTCCCTCCAATCTTCCTCACCTTTTTCCCTCCAATCTTCCTCCTCTCCCTCACCTTTTTCGCTCCAATCTTCCTCCTCTTCACCTTTTTCGCTCCAATCTTCCTCCTCTTCCTCACCTTTTTCGCTCCAATCTTCCTCCTCTTCCTCACCTTTTTCGCTCCAATCTTCCTCCTCTGCCTCACCTTTTTCGCTCCAATCTTCCTCCTCTTCACCTATTTCCTCAATCTTCCTCCTCTTCCTCACCTTTTTTCTCAATCTTCCTCCTCTTCCTCACCTTTTTCCCTCCAATCTTCCTCCTCTTCCTCACCTTTTTCCCTCCAATCTTCCTCCTCTTCCTCACCTTTTTCCCTCCAATCTTCCTCCTCTTCCTCACCTTTTTCCCTCCAATCTTCCTCCTCTTCACCTTTTTCGCTCCAATCTTCCTCCTCTTCCTCACCTTTTTCCCTCCAATCTTCCTCCTCTTCCTCACCTTTTTCCCTCCAATCTTCCTCCTCTTCCTCACCTTTTTCGCTCCAATCTTCCTCCTCTTCCTCACCTTTTTCACTCCAATCTTCCTCCTCTTCCTCACCTTTTTCCCTCCAATCTTCCTCCTCTTCCTCACCTTTTTCCCTCCAATCTTCCTCCTCTTCCTCACCTTTTTCCCTCCAATCTTCCTCCTCTTCTTCCCTTTTCCCCTCCAATCCCTCTCTTCTTCACCTTTCTCCCTATCCACCAGTCCCATTACCAATCCTTCCCCGCTTCACCAGTCCCATTACCAATCCTTCCCCTCTCCACCAGTCCCAATACCAATCCTTCCCCTATCCACCAGTCCCATTACCAACCCTTCCCCTATCCACCAGTCCCATTACCAATCCTTCCCCTATCCACCAGTCCCATTACCAACCCTACCCTATCCACCAGTCCCATTACCAATCTTTCCCCTATCCACCAGTCCCATTACCAACCCTACCCTATCCACCAGTCCCATTACTAATCCTTCCCATATCCACCAGTCCCATTACCAATCCTTCCCCTATCCACCAGTCCCATTACCAATCTTTCCCCTCTCCACCAGTCCCATTACCAATCCTTCCCCTATCCACCAGTCCCATTATCAACCCTTCCCCTATCCACCAGTCCCATTACCAACCCTTCCCCTATCCACCAGTCCCATTACCAATCCTTCCCCTCTTCACCAGTCCCATTACCAATCCTTTCCCTATCCACCAGTCCCATTACCAATCCTTCCCCTCTCCACCAGTTCCATTACCAATCCTTCCCCTATCCACCAGTCCCATTACCAACCCATCCCCTATCCACCAGTCCCATTACCAATCCTTCCCTATCCACCAGTCCCATTACCACTCCATCCCCTCTCCACCAGTCCCATTACCAATCCTTACCCTATCCACCAGTCCCATTACCAATCCTTCCCCTCTCCACCAGTCCCATTACCAATCCTTCCCCTATCCACCAGTCCCATTACCAATCCTTCCCCTATCCACCAGTCCATTACCAATCCTTCCCTATCCACCAGTCCCATTACCAATCCTTCCCCATCCACCAGTCCCATTACCCTTCCCTATCCACCAGTCCCATTACCAACCCTTCCCTATCCACCAGTCCCATTACCAACCTTCCCTATCCACCAGTCCCATTACCAATCCTTCCCTATCCACCAGTCCCATTACCAACCCTTCCCTATCCACCAATCCCATTACCAACCCATTCCCTATCCACCAGTTCCATTACCAATCCTTCCCTATCAACCAGTCCCATTACCAATCCTTCCCTATCCACCAGTCCCATTACCAACCCTTCCCCTATCCACCAGTCCCATTACCAATCCTTCCCCTATCCACCAGTCCCATTACCAATCCTTCCCCTATCCACCAGTCCCATTACCCATACTTCCCTTCTCCACCAGTCCCATTACCAATCCTTCCCCTATCCACCAGTCCCATTACCAACCCTTCTCCTATCCACCAGTCCCATTACCAATCCTTCCATTATCCACCATTCCCATTACCAACAGATCCCCTATCCACCAGTCCCATTACCAATCCTTCCCCTATCCACCAGTCCCATTACCAATCCTTCCCCTATCCACCATTCCCATTACCAACCCTTCCCCTCTCCACCAGTCCCATTACCAATCCTTCCCCTATCCACCAGTCCCATTACCAACCCTTTCCCTATCCACCAGTCCCATTACCAACCCTTCACCTATCCACCAGTCCCATTACCAATCCTTCCCCTATCCACCAGTCCCATTACCAACCCTTCCCCTATCCACCAGTCCCATTACCAATCCTTCCCCTATCCACCAGTCCCATTACCAATCATTCCTCTCACCACCAGTCCCATTACCAACCTTCCCTATCCACCAGTCCCATTACCAACCCTTCCCTATCCACCAGTCCCATTACCAATCCTTCCCTATCCACCAGTCCCATTCCAATCCTTCCCCATCCACCATTCCCATTACCAACCATTCCCGTATCCACCAGTCCCATTACCAACCCTTCCCCTATCCACCAGTCCCATTACCAATCCTTCCCCTATCCACCAGTCCCATTACCAACCCTTCCCCTATCCACCAGTCCCATTACCAATCCTTCCCTATCCATCAGTCCCATTACCAACCCTTCCCCTATCCACGAGTCCCTTTACCACATCTTCCCCTCTCCACCAGTCCCATTACCAATCCTTCCCCTCTCCACCAGTCCCATTACCAACCCTTCCCCTATCCACCAGTCCCATTACCAACCCTTCCCCTCTCCACCAGTCCCATTACCAACACTTCCCCTATCCACCAGTCCCATTTCCAACCCTTCCGCGATCCACCCGTCCCATTACCAACCTTCCCCTCCACCAGTCCCATTACCAACCCTTCCCCTCTCCACCAGTCCCATTACCAACCCTTCCCCTCTCCACCAGTCCCATTACCAACCCTTCCCCTATCCACCAGTCCCATTACCAACCCTTCCTCTATCCACCAGTCCCATTACCAATTCTTCCTCTATCCACCAGTCCCATTACCAATCCTTCCCCTATCCACCATCCCCATTACCAATCCTTCCCCTCTCCACCAGTCCCATTACCAATCCTTCCCCTCTCCACCAGTCCCATTACCAACCCTTCCCCTATCCATCAGTCCCATTACCAACCCTACCCCTATCCACCAGTCCCATTACCGATCCTTCCCATCTCCACCAGTCCCATTACCAATCCTTCCCCTATCCACCAGTCCCATTACCAACCCTTCCCCTATCCACCAGTCCCATTACCAATCCTTCCCCTCTCCACCAGTCCCATTACCAATCCATCCCCTATCCACTAGTACTATTACCAACCCTTCCCCTATCCACCACTCCCATTACCAATCCTTCCCCTATCCACCAGTCCCATTACCAACCCTTCCCCTATCCACCAGTCCCATTACCAACCCTTCCTCTATCCACCAGTCCCATTACCAATTCTTCCTCTATCCACCAGTCCCATTACCAATCCTTCCTATCCACCAGTCCCATTACCAATCCTTCCCTCTCCACCAGTCCCATTACCAATCCTTCCCCTATCCACCAGTCCCATTACCAACCTTCCCTATCCACCAGTCCCATTACCAATCCTTCCCCTATCCACCAGTCCCATTACCAATTCCTTCCTATCCACCAGTCCCATTACCAACCCTTCCCTATCCACCAGTCCCATTACCAATCCTTCCCTATCCACCAGTCCCATTACCAATCCTTCCCTATCCACCAGTCCCATTACCAATCCTTCCCTATCCACCAGTCCCATTACCAATCCTTCCCTATCCACCAGTCCCATTACCAATCCTTCCCTATCCACCAGTCCCATTACCAACCCTTCCCTATCCACCAGTCCCATTACCAATCCTTCCTATCGTACCAATCCTTCCCTATCCACCAGTCCCATTACCAATCCTTCCCTATCCACCAGTCCCATTACCAATCCTTCCCTATCCACCAGTCCCATTACCAACCCTTCCCTATCCACCAGTCCCATTACCAATCCTTCCCCATCCACCAGTCCATTACCAACCCTTCCCTATCCACCAGTCCCATTACCAACCTTCCCTATCCACCAGTCCCATTACCAACCCTTCCCCTATCCACCAGTCCCATTACCAACCCTTCACCTATCCACCAGTCCCATTACCAAACCTTCCCATATCCACCAGCCCCATTACTAATCCTTCCCTATCCACCAGTCCCATTACCAACCTTCCCTATCCACCAGTCCCATTACCAACCTTCCCCTATCCACCAGTCCCATTACCAATCCTTCCCTATCCACCAGTCCCATTACCAACCTTCCCTATCCACCAGTCCCATTACCAACCTTCCCCTATCCACCAGTCCCATTACCAATCCTTCCCTATCCACCAGTCCCATTACCAATCCTTCCCTATCCACCAGTCCCATTACCTAACCTTCACCTATCCACCAGTCCCATTACCAATCCTTCCCCTATCCACCAGTCCCATTACCAACCCTTCCCCTATCCACCAGTCCCATTACCAATCCTTCCCTTATCCACCAGTCCCATTACCAACCCTTCATCTATCCACCGGTCCCATTACCAATCCTTCCCCTATCCACCAGTCCCATTACCAATCCTTCCCTATCCACCAGTCCATTACCAACCTTCCCTATCCACCAGTCCCATTACCAATCCTTCCCTATCCACCAGTCCCATTACCAATCCTTCTATCCACCAGTCCCATTACCAACCCTTCCCCTATCCACCAGTCCCATTACCAATCCCCCTATCCACCAGTCCCATTACCAATCCTTCCCTATCCACCAGTCCCATTACCCTTCCCCTATCCACCAGTCCCATTACCAATCCTTGCCCTATCCACCAGTCCCATTACCAACCCTTCCCCTATACACCAGTCCCATTACCAACCCTTCCCTATCCACCAGTCCCATTACCAACCCTCCCCTATCCACCAGTCCCATTACCAATCCTTCCCCTATCCACCAGTCCCATTACCAATCCTTCTATCCACCAGTCCCATTACCAACCTTCCCCTATCCACCAGTCCCCATTACCAATCCTTCCCTATCCACCAGTCCCATTACCAACCCTTCCCCTATCCACCAGTCCCATTACCAATCCTTCCCTATCCACCAGTCCCATTACCAATCCTTCCCCATCCACCAGTCCCATTACCAACCCTTCCCCTATCCACCAGTCCCATTACCAATCCTTCCCTATCCACCAGTCCCATTACCAGCCTTCCCTATCCACCAGTCCCATTACCAATCCTTCCCTATCCACCAGTCCGATTACGAACCCTTCCCCTATCCACCAGTCCCATTACCAACCCTTCCTATCCACCAGTCCATTACCAATCCTTCCCTATCCACCAGTCCCATTACCAACCCTTCCCCCATCCACCGGTCCCATTACCAACCCTTCCCCATCCACCAGTCCCATTACCAACCTTCCCCATCCACCAGTCCCATTACCAACCCCTTCCCTATCCACCAGTCCCATTACCAACCTTCCCTATCCACCAGTCCCATTACCAACCTTCCCTATCCACCAGTCCCATTACCAACCCTTCCCCTATCCACCAGTCCCATTACCAACCTTCCTATCCACCAGTCCCATTACCAACCCTTCCCCATCCACCAGTCCCATTACCAATCCTTCCCTATCCACCAGTCCCATTACCAACCCCCCTATCCACCAGTCCCATTACCAACCTTCCCTATCCACCAGTCCCATACCAATCCTTCCCTATCCACCAGTCCATTACCAGCCTTCCTATCCACCAGTCCCATTACCAACCCTTCCCTATCCACCAGTCCCATTACCAACCCTTCCCTATCCACCAGTCCCATTACCAACCTTCCCTATCCACCAGTCCCATTACCAACCTTTCCCTATCCACCAGTCCCATTACCAACCCTTCCTATCCACCAGTCCCATTACCAATCCTTCCCTATCCACCAGTCCCCCATTACCAATCCTTCCCTATCCACTGGTCCCGTACCAATCCTTCCCTATCCACCAGTCCCATTACCAACCTTCCCCTATCCACCAGTCCATTACCAATCCTTCCCCTATCCACCAGTCCCATTACCAGCCTTCCCTATCCACCAGTCCCATTACCAACCTTCCCTATCCACCAGTCCATTACCAACCCTTCCCCATCCACCAGTCCCATTACCCACCCTTTCCCTATCCCCCCGGCCCAGTACCACCCCTTCCCCTATCCACCAGTCCCATTACCAATCCTTCCCTATCCACCGGTCCCATTACCAACCCTTCCCTATCCACCAGTCCCATTACCAACCCTTCCCTATCCACCAGTCCCATTACCAACCTTTCCCTATCCACCGGTCCCATTACCAACCTTCCCTATCCACCGGTCCCATTACCAATCCTTCCTATCCACCGGTCCCATTACCAACCTTTCCCTATCCACCAGTCATTACCAATCCTTCCCCATCCACCAGTCCCATTGCCAATCCTTCCCCTATCCATCAGTCCCATTACCAACCCTTCCCTTATCCACCAGTCCCATTACCATCCTTCCCCTATCCACAAGTCCCATTACCAACCCTTCCCCTCTCCAGCAGTCCCATTACCAATCCTTTCTCAATCCACCAGTCCCATTACAAAACCTTCCCCTATCAACCAGACCCATTACCAATCCTTCCCTATCCACCAGTCCCATTACCAACCCTTCCCTATCCACCAGTCCCATTACCAATCCTTCCTATCCACCAGTTCCATACCAACCCCTTCCCTATCCACAGTCCCATTACCAACCTTCCCTATCCACCAGTCCCATTACCAACCTTCCCTATCCACCGGTCCCATTACCAACCCCTTCCCTATCCACCAGTCCCATTACTAATCCTTCCTCCACCAGTCCCATTACCAATCATTCCCTATCCACCAGTCCCGTTACCAACCCTTCCCTATCCACCAGTCCATTACCAACCCTTCCCTATCCACCAGTCCCATTACCAACCTTCCTATCCACCAGTCCCATTACCAACCTTCCCTATCCACCAGTCCATTACCAACCCTTCCCTATCCACCAGTCCCATTACCAATCCTTCCCCTATCCACCAGTCCCATTACCAATCCTTCCCTATCCACCAGTCCCATTACCAACCCTTCCCTATCCACCAGTCCCATTACCAACCCTTCCCTATCCACCAGTCCCATACCAATCCTTCCCCTATCCACTAGTCCCATTACCAATCTTCCCTATCCACCAGTCCCATTACCAATCCTTCCCTATCCACCAGTCCCATACCAATCCTATCCACCAGTCCCATTGCCAGCCTGTCCTTCCACCATCCACCAGTCCCATTACCAGCCTTCCCTATCCACCAGTCCCATTACCAACCCTTCCCTATCCACCAGTCCCTTACCAGCCTTCCCTATCCACCAGTCCCATTACCAATCCTTCCCCTATCCACCAGTCCCATTACCAACCCTTCCCTATCCACCAGTCCCATTACCAACCCTTCCCCTGTCCACCAGTCCCATTACCAACCTTCTGCTATCCACCAGTCCCATTACCAACCCTTCCCTATCCACCAGTCCCATTACCAATCCTTCCCCTATCCACCAGTCCCATTACCAGCCTTCCTTATCCACCAGTCCCATTACCAGCCTTCCCTATCCAGTCCCATTACCAACCTTCCCTATCCACCAGTCCCATTACCAGCCCTTCCCTATCCACCAGTCCCATTACCAACCTTCCCCATCCACCAGTCCCATTACCAACCTTCCCTCCACCGGTCCCATTACCAATCCTTCCCCTATCCACCAGTCCCATTACCAACCTTCCCTATCCACCAGTCCCATTACCAATCCTTCCCTGTCCACCAGTCCCATTACCAATCCTTCCCTATCCACTGGTCCCATTACCAACCCTTCCCTATCCACCAGTCCCATTACCAACCCTTCCCTATCCACCAGTCCCATTACCAATCCTTCCCTATCCACCAGTCCCATTACCAACCCTTCCCTATCCACCAGTCCCATTACCAACCCTTCCCTATCCACCAGTCCCATTACCAATCCTTCTATCCACCAGTCCATTACCAATCCTTCCTATCCACCAGTCCCATTACCAATCCTTCCCTATCCACCAGTCCCATTACCAACCTTCCCTATCCACCAGTCCCATTACCAATCCTTCCCTATCCACCAGTCCCATTACCAATCCTTCCTATCCACCAGTCCCATTACCACCTTCCCCTATCCACCAGTCCCGTTACCAACCTTCCCTATCCACCAGTCCCATTACCAACCCTTCCCTATCCACCAGTCCCATTACCAACCTTCTATCCACCAGTCCATTACCAACCCTTCCCTATCCACCAGTCCCATTACCAACCTTCCCTATCCACCAGTCCCATTACCAATCCTTCCCCTATCCACCAGTCCCATTACCAACCCTTCCCTATCCACCAGTCCCATTACCAACTCCTTCCCTATCCACAGTCCCATTACCAACCCTTCCCTATCCACCAGTCATTACCTTCCCTCCACCAGTCCCATTACCAACCTTCCCCTATCCACCAGTCCCATTACCAACCCTTCCCTATCCACCAGTCCCATTACCAACCTTCCCTATCCACCAGTCCCATTACCAATCCTTCCCTATCCACCAGTCCCATTACCAACCCTTCCCTATCCACCAGTCCCATTCCAATCCTTCCCTATCCACCAGTCCCATTACCAATCCTTCCTATCCACCAGTCCATTACCAGCCTTCCCTATCCACCAGTCCCATACCAACCCTTCCCCTATCCACTAGTCCATACCAACCCTTCCCTATCCACCAGTCCCATTACCAATCCTTCCCTATCCACCAGTCCCATGCCAATCCTTCCCCTATCCACCAGTCCCATTACCAATCCTTCCCTATCCACCAGTCCTATTACCAATCCTTCCTATCCACCAGTCCCATTACCAATCCTTCCCCTATCCACCAGTCCCATTACCAATCCTTCCCTATCCACCAGTCCCATTACCAATCCTTCCCTATCCACCAGTCCCATTACCAACCTTCCCTATCCACCAGTCCCATTACCAACCCTTCCCTATCCACCAGTCCCATTACCAATCCTTCCCTATCCACCAGTCCATTACCAGCCTTCCCTATCCACCGGTCCCATTACCAATCCTTCCTATCCACCAGTCCCATTACCAGCCCTTCCTATCCACCAGTCCATTACCAGCCTTCCCTATCCACCAGTCCATTACCAACCTTCCCTATCCACCAGTCCCATTACCTTCCTTCCTCCCTATCCACCAGTCCCATTACCAATCCTTCCCCTATCCACCGGTCCCATTACCAACCCTTCCCCTATCCACCAGTCCCATTACCAACCCTTCCCCTATCCACCAGTCCCATTACCAATCCTTCCCCTATCCACCAGTCCCATTACCAATCCTCCAATCCACCAGTCCCATTACCAATCCTTCCCCTATCCACCAGTCCCGTCCCATTACCAATCCTTCCCCTATCCACTAGTCCCATTACCAATCCTTCCCCTATCCACCAGTCCCATTACCAACCTTCCCCTATCCACCAGTCCCATTACCAATCCTTCCCTATCCTGGTCCATTACCAATCCTTCCCCTATCCACCAGTCCCATTACCAATCCTTCCCCTATCCACCAGTCCCATTACCAATCCTTCCCCTATCCACCAGTCCCATTACCAGACCTTCCCCTATCCACCAGTCCCATTACCAACCCTTCCGCTATCACCAGTCCCATTACCAATCTTCCCTATCCACCAGTCCCATTACCAACCCTTCCCTATCCACCAGTCCCATTACCAGCCTTCCCTATCCACCAGTCCATTACCAACCCTTCCCCATCCACCGGTCCCATACCAACCTTCCCCATCCACCGGTCCCATTACCAACCTTCCTATCCACCAGTCCCATTAACAATCCTTTCCCTATCCACCAGTCCCATTACCAACCCTTCCCCTATTCACCAGTCACATTACCAATCCTTCCCCTATCCACCAGTCCCATTACCAATCCTTCCCTTGTCCACCAGTCCCATTACCAATCCTTCCCCTATCCACCAGTCCCATTACCAATCCTTCCCCTATACACCAGTCCCATTACCAAACCTTCCCCTATCCACCAGTCCCATTACCAAACCTTCCCCAATCCACCAGTCCCCGTACCAATCCTTCCCTATCCACCAGTCCCATTACCAACCCTTCCCCTATACAACAGTCCCATTACCAACCATTCCCCTTTCCACCATTCCCATTACCAATCCTTCCCCTATCCACCAGTCTCATTACCAATCCTTCCCCTATCCACTGGTCCCATTACCAACCTTCCCTATCCACCAGTCCCATTACCAACCTTCCCCTATCCACCAGTCCCATTACCAACCCTTCCCTATCCACCAGTCCCATTACCAACCTTCCCTGTCCACCAGTCCCATTACCAATCCTTCCCTATCCACCAGTCCCATTACCAACCTTCCCTATCCACCAGTCCCATTACCAACCCTTCCCTATCCACCAGTCCCATTACCAATCCTTCCCCTATCCACCGGTCCATTACCAACCTTCCCATCCACCAGTCCCATTACCAATCCTTCCCTATCCACCAGTCCCATTACCAATCCTTCCCCTATCCACCAGTCCCATTACCAATCCTTCCCTATCCACCAGTCCCATTACCAACCTTCCCTATCCACCAGTCCCATTACCAACCCTTCCCATCCACCAGTCCCATTACCAATCCTTCCCCATCCACCAGTCCCATACCAATCCTTCCCTATCCACCAGTCCCATCACCAACCCTTCACCTATCCACCAGTCCCATAACCAACCCTTCCCTATCCACCAGTCCCATTACCAACCTTCCCTATCCACCAGTCCCATTACCAATCCTTCCCTATCCACCAGTCCCATTACCAACCTTCCCCTATCCACCAGTCCCATTACCAACCTTCCCTATCCACCAGTCCCATTACCAACCTTCCCCTATCCACCAGTCCCATTACCAATCCTTCCCTATCCACCAGTCCCATTACCAATCCTTCCCCTATCCACCAGTCCCATTACCAACCCTTCCACTCTCCACCAGTCCCATTACCAATCCTTCTCCTATCCACCAGTCCCATTACCAACCCTTCCCTATCCACCAGTCCCATTACCAACCTTCCCCTATCCACCAGTCCCATGACCAATCCTTCCCCTATCCACCAGTCCCATTACCAATCCTTCCCCCATCCACCAGTCCCATACCAATCCTTCCCTATCCACCAGTCCCATTACCAATCATTCCCCTATCCAACAGTCCCATTACCAATCCTTCCCCTATCAACCAGTCCCATTACCAAGCCTTCCCCTATCTACCAGTTCCAATACCTATCCTTCCCCTATCCACCAGTCCCATTAACAACCCTTCCTTTATCCACCAGTCCCATTACCAACCCGTCCACTCTCCACCAGTCCCATTACCAATCCTGCCCCCTTCCACCAGTCCCATTACCAATTCTTCCCCTATCCACTGGTCCATTACCAATCCTTCCCCATCCACCACTCCCATTACCAACCTTCCCCTATCCACCAGTCCCATTACCAACCCTTCCCTATCCACCAGTCCCTTACCAGCCTTCCCTATCCACCAGTCCCATTACCAACCTTTCCCCTATCCTCCAGTCCCATTACCAACCCTTTCCCTATCCACCAGTCCCATTACCAACCCTTCCCCAATCCACCAGCTCCATTACCAACCCTTCCCTTTTCCACCAGTCCCATAACCAATCCTTCTCCTATCCACCAGTCCCATTACCAACCTTTCTCCTATCCACCAGTCCCATTACGAACCCTTCCCCTATCCACCAGTCCCATTACTAACCCTTCCCCTTTCCACCAGTCCCATTACCAATCCTTCCTTATCTTGCCAATCCTTCCCTATCCATTACCAATCCTTCCCTATCCACCAGTCCCATTACCAACCTTCCCCTATCCACCAGTCCCATTACCAATCCTTCCCCTATCCACCAGTCCCATACCAGCCTTCCCTATCCACCAGTCCCATTACCAACCTTCCCTATCCACCAGTCCCATTACCAATCCTTCCTATCCACCGGTCCCATTACCAACCCTTCCTATCCACCAGTCCCATTACCAACCTTCCCTATCCACCAGTCCATTACCAACCCTTCCCTATCCACCAGTCCCATTACCAATCCTTCCCCCTATCCACCAGTCCCATTACCAATCCTTCCCTATCCACCAGTCCCATTACCAATCCTTCCCTATCCACCAGTCCTTCCACCAGTCCATTACCAATCCTTCCTATCCACAGTCCCATTACCAATCCTTCCCCTATCCACCAGTCCCATTACCAATCCTTCCCTATCCACCAGTCCCATACCAATCCTTCCCTATCCACCAGTCCCATTACCAACCCTTCCCTATCCACCAGTCCCATTACCAATCCTTCCCCTCTCCACCAGTCCCATACCAACCCTTCCCTATCCACCAGTCCCATTACCAACCCTTCCCCTATCCACCAGTCCCATTACCAACCTTCCCTATCCACCAGTCCCATTACCATCCTTCCTATCCACCAGTCCCATTACCAATCCTTCCCTATCCACCAGTCCCATTACCAATCCTTCCCCTATCCACCAGTCCCATTACCAACCCTTCCCTATCCACCAGTCCCATTACCAATCCTTCTATCCACCAGTCCCATTACCAACCCCTTCCCTATCCACCGGTCCCATTACCAATCCTTCCCTATCCACCAGTCCCGTACCAACCCTTCCCTATCCACCAGTCCATTGCTAATCCTTCCCCTATCCACCAGTCCCATTACCAATCCTTCCCTATCCACCAGTCCCATTACCAATCCTTCCCTATCCACCAGTCCCATTACCAATCCTTCCCTATCCACCATTCCCATTACCAACCTTCCCTATCCACCAGTCCCATTACCAATCCTTCCCTATCCACCAGTCCCATTACCAACCTTCCCTATCCACCAGTCCCATTACCAGCCTTCCTCTATCCACCAGTCATTACCAACCCTTCCCTCTCCACCGGTCCCATTACCAACCTTCCCCTATCCACCAGTCCCATTACCAATCCTTTCCCTATCCACCAGTCCCATTACCAACCCTTCCCTATCCACCAGTCCCATTACCAGTCCTTCCCCTATCCACCAGTCACATTACCAACCCTTCCCTATCCACCAGTCCCATTACCAACCCTTCCCCTATCCACCAGTCCCATTACCAATCCTTCCCTCTCCACCAGTCCCATTACCAACCCTTCCCTATCCACCAGTCCCATTACCAATCCTTCCCCTATCCACCAGTCCATTACCAACCCTTCCCTATCCACCAGTCCCATTACCAATCCTTCCCTATCCACCAGTCCCATTACCAACCTTCCCCTATCCACCAGTCCCATTACCAACCCTTCCCTCTCCACCAGTCCCATTACAATCCTTCCCTATCACCAGTCCCATTACCAACCCTTCCCCTATCCACCAGTCCCATTACCATTCCTTCCCCTATCCACCAGTCATATTACCTACCCGTCCCTATCCACCAGTCCCATTACCAACCCTTTATCCACCAGTCCTTACCAATCCTTCCCTATCCACCAGTCCCATTACCAATCCTTCCCTATCCACCAGTCCCATTACCAATCCCTTCCCTATCCACCAGTCCCATTACTAATCCTTCCCCTATCCACCAGTCCGTACGTACAACCTTCCCTATCCACCAGTCCCATTACCAACCCTTCCCTATCCACCAGTCCCATTACCAACCTTCCCCTATCCACCAGTCCTATTACCAATCCTTCCCTATCCACCAGTCCCATTACCAATCCTTCCCCTATCCACCAGTCCCATTACCAATCCTTCCCTATCCACCAGTCCCGTACCAATCCTTCCCTATCCACCAGTCCCATTACCAACCCTTCCCCTATCCACCAGTCCCATTACCAGCCCTTCCCCTATCCACCAGTCCCATTACCAATCCTTCCCCTATCCACCAGTCCCATTACCAACCCTTCCCCTATCCACCAGTCCCATTACCAATCCTTCCCATATCCACCAGTCCCATTACCAATCATTCCCATATCCACCAGTCCATTACCAATCCTTCCCTCTCCACCAGTCCCATTACCAGCCTTCCCTATCCACCAGTCCATTACCAATCCCTTCCCTATCCAGTCCATTACCAACCCTTCCCTATCCACCAGTCCATTACCAATCCTTCCCCTATCCACCAGTCCCATTACCAACCCTTACCCTATCCACCAGTCCCATTACCAAGCCTTCCCCTATCCACCAGTCCCATTACCAATCCTTCCCCTATCCACCAGTCCCATTACCAACCCTTCCCTTATCCACCAGTCCCATTACCAATCCTTCTCTTATCCACCAGTCCCATTACCAATCCTTCCCCTATCCACCAGTCCCATTACCAATCCTTCCCCTATCCACCAGTCCCATTACCAACCCTTCCCTATCCACCAGTCCCATTACCAATCCTTCCCTATCCACCAGTCCCATTACCAATCCTTCCCTATCCACCAGTCCCATTACCAATCCTTCCCTATCCACCAGTCCCATTACCAATCCTTCCCCTATCCACCAGTCGCATTACCAATCCTTCCCTATCCACCAGTCCATTACCAATCCTTCCCCTATCCACCAGTCCCATTACCAATCCTTCCCTATCCACCAGTCCCATTACCAACCCTTCCCTATCCACCAGTCCCATTACCAATCCTTCCCTATCCACCAGTCCCATTACCAATCCTTCCCTATCCACCAGTCCCATTACCAATCCTTCACCTATCCACCAGTCCCATCACCAACCTTTCCCTATCCACCAGTCCCATTACCAATCCTTCACCTATCCACCAGTCCTATTACCAACCCTTCCCCTATCCACCAGTCCCATTACCAACCCTTCCCTATCCACCAGTCCATTACCAATCCTTCCCTATCCACCAGTCCCATTACCAATCCTTCCCCTATCCACCAGTCCCATTACCAATCCTTCCCTATCCACCAGTCCCATTACCAATCCTTCCCCTATCCACCAGTCCCATTACCAATCCTTCCCCTATCCACCAGTCCCATTACCAACCCTTCCCTATCCACCAGTCCCATTACCAATCCTTCCCTATCCACCAGTCCCATTACCAATCCTTCCCTATCCACCAGTCCCATTACCAACCCTTCCCTATCCACCAGTCCCATTACCAATCCTTCCCTATCCACCAGTCCCATTACCAACCTTCCCTATCCACCAGTCCCATTACCAATCCTTCCCTATCCACCAGTCCCATTACCAATCCTTCCCTATCCACCAGTCCCATTACCAACCTTCCCTATCCACCAGTCCCATTACCAATCCTTCCCTATCCACCAGTCCCATTACCAACCCTTCCCTATCCACCAGTCCCATTACCAATCCTTCCCTATCCACCAGTTCCATTACCAACCTTCCCTATCCACCAGTCCCATTACCAATCCTTCCCTATCCACCAGTCCCATTACCAACCCTTCCCTATCCACCAGTCCCATTACCAACCTTCCCTATCCACCAGTCCCATTACCAACCTTCCCTATCCACCAGTCCCATTACCAATCCTTCCCTCTCCACCAGTCCCATTACCAATCCTTCCCCTATCCACCAGTCCCATTACCAACCCCTATCCACCAGTCCCATTACCAACCCTTCCCTATCCACCAGTCCCATTACCAATCCTTCCCTATCCACCAGTCCCATTACCAATCCTTCCCTATCCACCAGTCCCATTACCAATCCTTCCCTATCCACCAGTCCCATTACCAATCCCTTCCCTATCCACCAGTCCCATTACCAATCCTTCCCTATCCACCAGTCCCATTACCAATCCTTCCCTATCCACCAGTCCCATTACCAACCCTTCCCTATCCACCAGTCCCATTACCAATCCTTCCCTATCCACCAGTCCCATTACCAATCCTTCCCTATCCACCAGTCCCATTACCAATCCTTCCCTATCCACCAGTCCCATTACCAATCCTTCCCTATCCACCAGTCCCATTACCAACCCTTCCTATCCACCAGTCCCATTACCAACCCTTCCCTATCCACCAGTCCCATTACCAATCCTTCCCTATCCACCAGTCCCATTACCAACCCTTCCCTATCCACCAGTCCCATTACCAATCCTTCCCCTATCCACCAGTCCCATTACCAATCCTTCCCTATCCACCAGTCCCATTACCAATCCTTCCCTATCCACCAGTCCCATTACCAATCCTTCCCTATCCACCAGTCCCATTACCAACCCTTCCCTATCCACCAGTCCCATTACCAACCCTTCCCTATCCACCAGTCCCATTACCAACCCTTCCCTATCCACCAGTCCCATTACCAACCCTTCCCTATCCACCAGTCCCATTACCAACCTTCCCTATCCACCAGTCCCATTACCAATCCTTCCCTATCCACCAGTCCCATTACCAATCCTTCCCTATCCACCAGTCCCATTACCAATCCTTCCCCTATCCACCAGTCCCATTACCAATCCTTCCCTATCCACCAGTCCCATTACCAACCCTTCCCTATCCACCAGTCCCATTACCAATCCTTCCCCTATCCACCAGTCCCATTACCAACCTTCCCCTATCCACCAGTCCCATTACCAATCCTTCCCTATCCACCAGTCCCATTACCAATCCTTCCCTATCCACCAGTCCCATTACCAACCCTTCCCTATCCACCAGTCCCATTACCAATCCTTCCCCATCCACCAGTCCCATTACCAATCCTTCCCTATCCACCAGTCCCATTACCAACCCTTCCCTATCCACCAGTCCCATTACCAACCCTTCCCTATCCACCAGTCCCATTACCAACCCTTCCCTATCCACCAGTCCCATTACCAATCCTTCCCTATCCACCAGTCCCATTACCAATCCTTCCCTATCCACCAGTCCCATTACCAATCCTTCCCTATCCACCAGTCCCATTACCAACCTTCCCCATCCACCAGTCCCATTACCAATCCTTCCCTATCCACCAGTCCCATTACCAATCCTTCCCCATCCACCAGTCCCATTACCAATCCTTCCCCTATCCATCAGTCCCATTACCAATCCTTCCCCTATCCACCAGTCCCATTACCAATCCTTCCCCTATCCACCAGTCCCATTACCAAGCCTTCCCCTATCCACCAGTCCCATTACCAATCCTTTCCCTATCCACCAGTCCCATTACCTATCCTTCCCCTATCCAACAGTCCCATTACCAATCCTTCCCCTATCCACCAGTCCCATTACCAATCCTTCCCCTATCCACCAGTCCCATTACCAACCCTTCCCGTATCCACTAGTCCAATTACCAATCCTTCCCTATCCACCAGTCCCATTACCAATCCTTCCCTATCCACCAGTCCCATTACCAACCTTCCCCTATCCACCAGTCCCATTACCAACCCTTCCCTATCCACCAGTCCATTACCAATCCTTCCCCTATCCACCAGTCCCTGTACCATTCCTTCCCCTATCCACCAGTCCCATTACCAATCCTTCCCTATCCACCAGTCCCATTACCAATCCTTCCCTATCCACCAGTCCCATTACCAATCCTTCCCCATCCACCAGTCCCATTACCAGCCCTTCCCTATCCACCAGTCCCATTACCAATCCTTCCCTATCCACCAGTCCCATTACCAATCCTTCCCTATCCACCAGTCCCATTACCAACCCTTCCCTATCCACCAGTCCCATTACCAATCCTTCCCTATCCACCAGTCCCATTACCAACCCTTCCCCATCCACCAGTCCCATTACCAACCCTTCCCTCTCCACCAGTCCCATTACCAATCCTTCCCTATCCACCAGTCCCATTACCAATCCTTCCCTATCCACCAGTCCCAATACCAACCCTTCCTCTATCCACCAGTCCCATTACCAATCCTTCCCCTATCCACCAGACCCATTCCCAATCCTTCCCCTATCCTCCTGTCCCATTACCAGTCCTTCCCTATCCACCAGTCCTATTACCAATCCTTCCCCTATCCACCAGTCCCATTACCAATCCTTCCCTATCCACCAGTCCCATTACCAACCCTTCCCCTATCCACCAGTCCCATTACCAACCTTCCCTGTCCACCAGTCCCATTACCAATCCTTCCCTATCCACCAGTCCCATTACCAATCCTTCCCTATCCACCAGTCCCACCAATCCTTCCCTATCCACCAGTCCCATTACCAACCCTTCCCTTTCCACCAGTCCCATTACCAACCCTTCCCTATCCACCAGTCTCATTACCAACCCTTCCCTATCCACCAGTCCCATTACCAACCCTTCCCTATCCACCTGTCCCATTACTAATCTTTCGTCTATCCACCAGTCCCATTACCAATCATTCCCCTATCCACCAGTGCCATTACCAACCCTTCCCATATCCACAAGTCCCATTACCAACCCTTCCCCTATACACCAGTACCATTACCAATCCTTCCCCTATCCACCAGTCCCATTACCAACCCTACCCACATCCACCAGTCCCATTACCAATCCTTCCACTATCCACCTGTCCCATTACCAACCCTTCCCCTATCCACCAGTCCCATTACCAATCCTTCCCCTATCCACCAGTCCCATTACCAACCCTTCCCCATTCCACCAGTCCCCTTACCAATCCTTGCGCTATCCAGCAGTCCCATTACCAATCCTTCCCCTATCCACCAGTCCCATTACCAACTTCCCTATCCACCAGTCCCATTACCAATCCTTCCCCATCCACCAGTCCCATTACCAACCCTTCCCTATCCACCAGTCCCATTACCAACCCTTCCCTATCCACCAGTCCCATTACCAATCCTTCCCTATCCACCAGTCCCATTACCAACCCTTCCCCATCCACCAGTCCCATTACCAATCCTTCCCTATCCACCAGTCCCATTACCAATCCTTCCCTATCCACCAGTCCTTTACCAATCCTTCCCCTATCCACCAGTCCCATTACCAATCCTTCCCCTATCCACCAGTCCCATTACCAACCCTTCCCCTATCCACCAGTCCCATTACCAATCCTTCCTTTATCCACCAGTCCCATTACCAACTCTTCCCCTATCCACCAGTCCCGTTACCAACCCGTCCCTTATCCACCAGTCCCATTACCAACCCTTCCCCTATCCACCAGTCCCATTACCAACCCTTCCCCTCTCCACCAGTCCCATTACCAATCCTTCCCCTCTCCACCAGTCCCATTACCAACCCTTCCCCTCTCCACCAGTCCCATTACCAACCCTTCCCCTCTCCATTAGTCCCATTACCAATTCTTCCCCTCTCCATTAGTCCCATTACCAATCCTTCCCCTCTCCACCAGTCCCATTACCAACCCTTCCCCTATCCACCAGTCCCATTACCAACCCTTCCCCTCTCCACCAGTCCCATTACCAATCCTTCCCCTCTCCACCAGTCCCATTACCAATCCTTCCCCTATCCACCAGTCCCATTACAAACCCTTACCCTCTCCACCAGTCCTCTTACCAACCCTTGCCGTCTCCACAAGGCCCATTACCAACCCTTCCCTATCAACCAGTCCCATTACCAACCCTTCCCCTCTCCACCAGTCCCATTACCAATCCTTCCCCTCTCCACCAGTCCCATTACCAACCCTTCCCCTATCCACCAGTCCCATTACCAATCCTTCCCCTCTCCACCAGTCCCATTACCAATCTATCCCCTATCCACTAGTACTATTACCAACCCTTCCCCTATCCACCAGTCCCATTACCAACCCTTCCCCTATCTACCAGTCCCTTTACCAACCCATCCCCTATCCACCAGTCCCATTACCAATCCTTCCCCTCTCCACCAGTCCCATTACCAATCCTTCCCCTATCCACCAGTCCCATTACCAATCCTTCCCCTATCCACCAGTCCCATTACCAATCCTTCCCCACTCCACCAGTCCCATTACCAATCCTGCCCCTATCCACCAGTCCCATTACCAACCCTTCCCCTATCCACTAGTCCTATTACCAACCCTTCCCCTATCCACCAGTCCCATTACCAACCCTTCCCTTATCCACCAGTCCCATTACCAACCCTTCCCCTCTCCACCAGTCCCATTACCAATCCTTCCCCTATCCACCAGTCCCATTACCAACCCTTCCCCTATCCACCAGTCCCATTACCAATCCTTCCCCTCTCCACCAGTCCCATTACCAATCCATCCCCTATCCACTAGTACTATTACCAACCCTTCCCCTATCCACCAGTCCCATTACCAACCCTTCCCCTATCCACCAGTCCCATTACCAACCCTTCCCCTATCCACCAGTCCCATTACCAATCCTTCCCCTCTCCACCAGTCCCATTACCAATCCTTCCCCTATCCACCAGTCCCATTACCAATCCTTCCCCTCTCCACCAGTCCCATTACCAATCCTTCCCCTATCCACTAGTACTAGTACCAATTCTTCCCCTATCCACTAGTCCCATTACCAACCCTTCCCCTATCCACCACTCCCATTACCAATCCTTCCCCTATCCACCAGTCCCATTACCAACCCTTCCCCTATCCACCAGTCCCATTACCAATCCTTCCCCTCTCCACCTGTCCCATTACCAAGACTATCCCTATCCACTAGTCCCATTACCAATCCTTCCCTATCCACCAGTCCCATTACCAATCCTTCCCCTATCCACCAGTCCCATTACCAATCCTTGCCCTATCCACCAGTTCCATTACCAACCCTTCCCCATCCACTAGTCCCATTACCAATCCTTCCCCATCCACCAGTCCCATTACCAACCCTTCCCTATCCACCAGTACCATTTCCAATCCTTCCCCTATCCACCAGTCCCATTACCAACCCTTCACCTATCCACCAGTCCCATTACCAATCCTTCCCCTCCACCAGTCCCATTACCAATCCATCCCCATCCACTAGTACCATTACCAACCTTCCCTATCCACCAGTCCCATTACCAACCTTCCCTATCCACCAGTCCCATTACCAACCCTTCCCTATCCACCAGTCCCATTATCAATCCTTCCCTATCCACCAGTCCCATTACCAATCCTTCCCCTATCCACCAGTCCCATTACCAACCCTTCCCCTATCCACCACTCCCATTACCAATCCTTCCCCTATCCACCAGTCCCATTACCAACCCTTCCCCTATCCACCAGTCCCATTACCAACCCTTCCCCTGTCCACCAGTCCCATTACTAATCCTTCGTCTATCCACCAGTCCCATTACCAACCCTTCCCCTATCCACCAGTCCCATTACCAATCCTTCCCCTATCCACCAGTTCCATTACCAACCCTTCCCCTATCCACCAGTCCCATTACCAACCCTTACCCTATCCACCAGTCCCATTACCAACCCTTCCCCTATCCACCAGTCCCATTACCAACCCTTCCCCTATCCACCAGTCCCATTGCTAATCTTTCGTCTATCCACCAGTCCCATTACCAACCCTTCCTTTCTCCACCACTCCCATTACCAATCCTTCCCCTATCCACCAGTCCCATTACCAACCCTTCTGCTATCCACCAGTCCCATTACCAACCCTTCCCCTATCCACCAGTCCCATTACCAATCCTTCCCCTATCCACCAGTCCCATTACCAATCCTTCCCCTATCCACCAGTCCCATTACCAATCCTTCCCCTATCCACCAGTCCCATTACCAATCCTTCCCCTATCCACCAGTCCCATTAGCAACCCTTCCACTTTCCACCAGTCCCATTACCAATCCTTCCCCTATCCACTAGTCCCATTACCAATCCTTCCCCAATCCACCCGTCCCATTACCAACCCTTCCCCTATCCACCCGTCCCATTACCAACCCTTCCCCTATCCACCAGTCCCATTACCAATCCTTCGCCTATCCACCAGTCCCATTACCAATCCTACCTTTTTCTCTCCCATCTTCCTCTTCACCTTTTTCCCTCCAATCTTCCTCCTTTTTCCCTCCAATTTTCCTTCTCCTCCTTACCTTTTTTCTCTCCCATCTTCCAGTCCTTCACCTTTTCTTGTCCTTCCTGTGAGGTATATAGTGTAAAAATAACAATCTGCCATTTTTATACTTTTGAGCAAGTTTTTTTCTAAAGCAACCACCAGACTCTGCACAACCCATCCCAGCCGAGTTCGACAGAAAAATTGCGCAAGTTTAGGCCTTCGAATCACACGTTGTATGGTTGTTTTTTCTTTATTTCCTTCACTGCACGATGCAGCATGAACTCAGCCGGTGCCAGATGCCGCCAATAATAGAATGCTGCCTCAA
Source organism: Eriocheir sinensis (assembly GCF_024679095.1). Classification (NCBI taxonomy): domain Eukaryota; kingdom Metazoa; phylum Arthropoda; class Malacostraca; order Decapoda; family Varunidae; genus Eriocheir; species Eriocheir sinensis. Next base: position 7,485,241 of record NC_066557.1, read on the forward strand.
GGTGAGCGGCCACCATGTCTTTAATTATTAACGTATGATCCTGATCATATTCATGTGAAATGTATGCTTATGGTGAAGTAATATACGCTTACTTTCGGATGTATAAGTCGATACATAATAGCAGAAAAAAATAAAATGTAATTGTTTTAACAAAACCTCTCAAAACTCCCCTCTCATCTAATGACCTACGCTTTTAAAAAATAAAAAATAAAAACTTAAAGCAGAATCTAAAAGATTCATCATGGAAAATTTTTCAATTTTGCTTTTGTTAAATGATGAGATTTTTTTTCAATTTTGTTGGTGTATCTAATGATGTTAATATTTTTCCAACAATTGTCCCTTCATTGAAAAGAAAACTCATAATGAAAAGCTTGCGCTTCAGCTCCTCTTTCCGATGATGTATTGTTTATTAAAATCGGTCAAATAGCAGTAAAGGAATTTTACAAAAAATGAAACTTAACGATGACGCAAACGTTGGCGTCACAGTATGGAAAGTGTTAAGAGGAAATGGAAGAGGATTAATCCTCTTCCAAACCTCTTAATCCTCTTCTAAACCTCTTAATCCTCTTCCATTTCCCCTTAAGAGGTTTAGAAGAGGATTAAGAGGAAATGGAAGGATTAAGTGGTTTGGCCGCCACCTGCCTTACACTAACGCCTCATATGGGGTCGCTGTTCCTGTATGCCATCTTTATTTTCTCTCATTCACGTCCCGTTCATCCAATTCCTTCACCGTCAGGTCTTCTTTTATGCAGTCTACCCACCTTCTCCTTGGCCTTTCTTCCTCTCTTCCTTCTTCCTGCAGCCTCCTGAGCAGCCAGTAACTTAGCTTTACAGGTGCACACTCTTTTACCGTGTGAGTTTGTATTCCTATACATACATACATACATACGTACATATGCACTTTCCTATGTATGTGTATTTGAACATGGTGCATGATCACAAGAAATCTAGTAAAGTAAGGGTGACAGACTTGGGAAAGGAATTTTGTTCAAGGCTACCCTGCAAAGAAATAAGCTTCAGACAGAAAGGAATTTGCTAATTGGAGTAAGGGCATTGGGTTGAGAGCTGCTCCTTCAAACATGAGACTTTTTCCAGGGGGCAGCATAAACGTGTGGGATCTTGATATAAGCAATCTTGCTCCCTGTCATGTATCCCTCGTATGTTAAGGGCCCACTGTGCTTGGTTTCCCAGGCTGCAGCAACAGGTGATGGAACTGGAGGGTCGTCTGAGGGAGCTGGAGACACTGGCCGGCCTCCCCGAGAACAGCAGTGCCTTCAGCCAGTGCCAGGAGGATAGTGCTGGCAGCCAGGGGCCAGAATGCAGCAGTGCCACCAGCCAGTGCCCCTCCACCTCTGAGAGCCTCCCCGAGTCCCCGTCATCACAGCGGTGTGGCTCAGCACCTCCGCACTACCCACCTGGCTTCCCGAGGCCGTACCAGTGCCATGGGCCGGCTCTGAGGAAGGCAAGTGATCCTGAAGGTGGCGCTGGCTTCCTTCGGGGACGCACCAGGGCCTCCACCGGGAACTTGAGTCACTGCGGTCCTGGGGCGAGGTCATCATTTGTGAGGAGGAAGTACCGCAGCATCAGCCTTCGAAGGGTCAGACGAACTACCACCGCCATCACACCCTTTGCCGGGAGACAGGTGTGCTATTATTCGTTCTTACCTGCATGTCTCCCTCACTTTAAGGCTGTTGGTTTTCTTCTTTCTGCTTACACTCCTTTGAAATGAAACCCAGTACCCTGTTTGCATGAGTCCTAGCCTGAATGCATTGGAGCTCACTAAGACTCCTAACGGCCGTAGTATTTTATTCTTACTTTTTTTTTTCATTTGTTTTGTTCATTAAATTTTCGTTCTGTTCCTTTTATTCTTTATCTTTTTTTCTTGAAAGGTGAGAAGGAGTTGGTGTCAGTGTGTTATGTTGACGCACACACCTCAGATTGCTTTTGCTAATAATTATAATTTTTCCTCGGATTACTTTTTCTAATAGTTTTCCTTTGTTTTATGTCTTTTTTCTGTGTTTTCATCTAACTTTTCTTCTTTTTCTACTTTCTTGGGAGGTAATGAAGAGTTGGTGTCAGTATGTTACACACAGCCACACCTCAGATTACTTTTTCTAATAGTTTTCCTTTGTTTTATGTCTTTTTTCTGTGTTTTCATCTCACTTTTCTTCTTTTTCTACTTTCTTGGGAGGTAATGAAGGGTTGGTGTCATTATGTTATGCACAGCCACACCCAACACCAACACATGAACTATCTGTTGCAGGGGCGGCCAGGAGGAGACAGCCAGAGGAGCAGCACGGCCAGCCTGGAGCAGCAGCCAGCCAGCAACAGCAACACCAGCAGCAAGTCATGTATTGTCACTGTGGCTGAGGTGCATCTTTCCCCCGAGACCACCGCCACCACCACCACCACAAACTCAACAGGTCAGAGATGCTTTTGACTCTCACAACAATGGATGGACAATTCTGTTCTGGCCACTCTGTAAGGGAATGAAGACTCGGTTAGAAAAAAAGGGATTAATGTATCTGTTCTTTGCATGAACAGAAAATAACTTATATGGAGTAAGGGCATTAGGCTGAGAGCTACCCATTCAGATAATGTTATAATCTCAGGAAACAAGAAAGAAGCTTTGCAGAAAGGGAGACTTGCCCTTGAAAACAACACAGAGGAAGAGGTGTGGCAAAGGTGGTAGACAGGTTTTTTTTTTGTGTGTGGCTTTGAAGAATTCCTGTATTATTATTAGTAGTATTAGTATTAGTATCACCACTATTTCCTCCCCTACAGAGGGCGATGCTGTGAAGATGTTGGCGCAGAAATTGACCAGCGTGTTGCAGGAAGACAGCACTAACCCCCAGGAAGACATGGATGACCTGGTGTGTGTGTGTGTGTGTGTGTGTGTGTGTGTCCGGTGCCATAGAATAGGAGAGTTTGGCCAACTTGATCACGGGCGCCGTGTTGCCAAAAGAGCCACGTGAAATTCAAACTGATGCTGATACAACATTGTTTTTTGTGCTCTTGGACTTGAGATCTTCAGGCTCTCAAAGTTCAGTACTGTCTCCAGGATTGCGAGTTTCAAGTTTGCGATTCACACAGTTTGCAATAGGGACCCAAAAATTAAATTTTTATTGAAAACTGAAATTGCGATATGACCCGAAAGGAAAAGGAAAAGGCTGCTAAAACCGGGTTTTTTCACACCTTGTTGTGGTCCTTAACTCCTATTCTCGCTCTTACCCACCCCCTGGGCCTTTCCATTGGCCATGGGAAGCATGGTGAGTGGGATCCGGGCAGCCAGGCGCATGTGTGCGAGCAGCCCCGACCGTGCGCTGGGCTTGAGCAGCTGATGGTGATGGTGATTATGAGTGTCGGCGGCATGGCCTTTGCATCGGCGCCACCCAAACGGTATTTTCATTGTGGCCCATGTGTGTGTGTGTGTGTGTGTGGCTGTGTTTATTGTTGGCCCAGGCTCCTCAACTTGCTAATTCTTATTTTCCACATGTGCGGGAATGTGGCAACATGTGGAAAATAAGAATTGGCAAATTGACAAGCCCAAACCTATGATAAACACAGCCATACACACACACAGGCCACGATAAAAATACCGTTCAGGTGGTGCCGATGCAAAGGCCATGCTGCCGATATTCATCATCACCATCACCATCATCAGCCGCCCATCAACTGTTCGAGCCCAGCGCGCGGCTGGGGCTGTCTGCACACATGTGCTTGGCCACCCAAATGGGTGACCAAGCACAAGATGTCGACGGTTTTCAATTTTCCCCATAAGGATAATGGTTCAAAGTTTGCGATTTCAACGTTTGTGACCCGCAACGTCGACCTATTTGTCGCAAACTTGGAGACAGTGCTGAACCTGGACCACAAAGAAATATTTTATCAGCAATGATGTGAATTTCATGCAGCTCTTCTGATAACAACATGGCACCAGTCACAAAGAAGGCCAAACTCCTATTCTGTGGCTCTGATCCTGCTTGTTTGTCTGCCTGCCTATAATGTTACTGTTAATATACTCACTCCATACCTATAGCACCACCACCACCCTATTCTCACCACCTAACATGGCCACAGGTGTTGTCTGCACCGCACCCGCTGGCTGGCTGCGAGTGTGCCGTGTGTCTGCAGCTCTCCACACACCCGGACGTCCTCCCCTACGAGATTGTCACAGAGTACGTGTTGCCAATGTCATCGTATCTGAATAAGTTGTAGCACCTAAATACAGTGGAACCTCGAGTCACGAACGCCTCTCATCACGAACATATCAGTTCACAAACAAATTTTCCGAACAAAAAAATATCTCGGGTGACGAACGGTCTTGACCTACAAACACACAAGCCGGTAACATCATGGGGTGACAAGCGGGTAGCTTTGGCTGCATACGCAACATGGAAGGGGACTCCCCTTCCAAACAATAATATCTCTTCCCTGTCCCTTTCTTACCACCATCCACTTATTAAAACTGGTGTCACACGAGGCTTTTTTCCTCCAACCACATTGGTGGTAGTGGCAACCGAGAACTCCAACATTTCCGGGTGTGCGCCACACAGGGCCAAGGTCGGTTATCTGTATTCACATTAACAAAGCAGTCAGCTAGACAAATTCAATGGAATCAGTGTTTGTATAAAATTGTGTTAATTATTAAAAGAAATATTATATATATATATATATATATATATATATATATATATATATATATATATATATATATATATATATATATATATATATATATATATATATATATATATATATATATATATATATATATATATATATATATATATATATATATATATATATATATATATATATATATATATATATATATATATATATATATAAGTGTTTTTTATTAATCCTCACTACGGGCCAAAAAAGTTTCCATTCAGATCCTAGATATGGCGTGCCAAATTTCAAATGTCGCTATTGAATATAACAAGTTTTCAGCCATGAACTCAACATAATCATCATGTATTATATATGATAACATGCAGAATTAAATGGTGCACATAAAGAAACATAAATTAATTGATAATTTTGAGATGTAAGCATAATTATAGAGATCAAATAACTCGTATATTGGCAAAAGCGAGCCAGGATGCAATATGTGCGTCCTCGGATATGGTACGGGGCACGCAAGGACGCAGTATAAGCGTCCTTGTGTTGAAGGAGTCAATGCATGTTTATTATCTGATTTGAAACATGCTTTTCTTTCTTTCTTCTCTTAGTATTATTTTCCTTCCCTAATTGATGTTGCTGTTATCATTCTGTTGCTAGTATTTATTTTTGTTTTAGTTAATTGCAAGGCACATTACTATATTTTTTAGCTGCATTGCAAGTCACTGCGTTACCTTATCTCTGGTCTTGCAAGTTAGTGCATTCTTCTCTCTTCCACGGACTTGGCTGTGATGGGACTGAAAGACGTGAATGGTTTGTGAGGTTGAACTGAAGAGAAGCGGTCGTGTCCACTCATTTGTGTTAGGTGTTGGTTTATATGTTGTTTATTTGTTTACCTTTTCATTATTAGTTTTTTGGCTTGCATTTGATTCTTTACTTGTTTACTATTTTTTTCATTTATTTCTCACTTAAAGTATTTTTCTATTTTTGTATTGAATTTTTCTTTTTTTATATATATATATATATATATATATATATATATATATATATATATATATATATATATATATATATATATATATATATATATATATATATATATATATATATATATATATATATATATATATTATATGTGTGTGTGTGTGTGTGTTAGGTACAAGAAACCCCTCCCCCTAATGCCTCATCACCCCCACAGTGAGGGGTCGCTGCTTCCCCGGGGCAGTACAGTGTTGGTGAGTGGCCAGCGGGTGGGCACTGTGGTCTACTTTGGGCACTGCAGGCACCAGGCAAAGGGCGCCAGCAGCCCACATCGACTCAAGGCATCACCAACACCCCAGCAGCAGCAGCAGCTCCCCTCATCACCCAGCACCCAGCAGGCCCCCACAGCAGGCAGCTCACCACCGCCACCCCACCAGCAGCTGCCTCTTCCTGCAGCACCCAGCTCCTGCGATGGGCCACAAGTAGGACCAGCCAGCCCCATCGGGGTGACTGTGATACTTTGGCCACCAGGTGAGTAGTGGTGGATGTCAGGTGGCTGAGCAGTAGGTAGTAGTTGCTTGTTCAAATTTGCCTACTCTCACCCCATAAGAAATTGTCGTGAGAGCTTGCACCACAAAGGAAATGGACAGATCCTTCTGTGACATCATAGTGAAGGAGACTATCATGATCATCATCTCATCAATGCCTGCTCCTAGGAGCTCCCACCAGAGGATGGCCACAGCAGAAGAGTCTCTATCTTTCTCTATTCATGCTCTCCCTCCTTGCCTGCTCAAAGTTTCTCAAGGATTTTTCACCCCTCTCCCCAACGTACTCCTGCACCCTATCCCTCCATTTCACTGGAGGTCGTCCTCTAACTTTCCCTCCCTCTATCTCACTCACATACACCCTCCTGGTCATCTTACTCTCCTCCATTCGCTTCATTTAACCAAAACCACTTTAAAGTCTGTCACTTCACTTCTTCCACCACTCCACACTTCTTCCCTTCACCCACATGACACATTCCAAAACACTCATACACCCTTTCATTACTCATTCCATCCATTCTACTCACACCACATGCACTCCTCAAATAACTTATTTCTTCTGCCTGCACTCTAGACCTCTGACTTTCATTCCAGGCCCATGTTTCACTTGCATATGTGAGGGTTGGTACTATTATTGTATTTCTCAAATCCCTCTTTACCTCCATGCTCACACTTCTGTCATTCATGATTCGTCCCAAAGACTGTACCACCCTTCTTCCTTGCAATTCATTTTCTTTTGTCTCTCTCTCTCTCTGTACCACCATGCTTACACAAAACTGATCCAAGGTACTTAAACTCATTAACCTCCTCCATTTTCTCACCATTCAAAATTATTTTGCATTCTTTTTTCACATTCAATTCCCACTCTATATGGGCATACAAAATCCACGACCTCACTTCTACTCCGCTCACAAACCATCACTTTACTTTTGTTGACATTTACTTTCAGCTTTCTCCTTATACAGACACTCAAAAACACTGACCAAATTTGCAAGTCACTTTCGTTTTCTGCAATGAGCACCATGTCATCAGCAAACAGGATTGAATTCATCACCCACTTCCTTCCCTCAGCGTACATTTTTACTCTAACTTCTCCAACTTTGCCCTTCATTTCTCTCATAACACCATCCATATAAATATTGAACAACCATGGTGACATGACACACCCCTGCCTAAGCCCACTTTTTGCTCAACATGTTCACTTTTTTCTCCACTAATTTTGACACATGCAGATGCATCCTCATAGAAAGACTTTATTTCATTAAGCAGTTTTCCTCCCACACCATATATCTTTAATACATCCCACAATGCAATCCAATCGACTCTGTCATAAGCTTTTTATAGATCCATGAAGGCAGCGCATAGTTTCTTTTCTTTTGTTAATATTTTTTCTACTACCATCCTGAAGGAAAATATCTGGTCCACACATCCCCTTCCCTTCCTGAAGCCTCCTTGCTCTTCACTGATTTTCTCTTCTGTAAGTCTTTGCACCCTCTCTATAATGACTTTTCCATATACCTTTCCAGGTATACTCGGAAGACTTATACCTCTATAGCTCCAACACTCTCCTCTCTTGCCCTTCCCCTTGTAAACTGGGACAATGATGCCTTTTGTCTAGTCTGCTGGCACCACCACCCCCTCCCATGCTACTTCACATATCTTGACCATCCATTTAGTAACTACATCTCCTCCACACTTCAACATTTATGCTGTGCTTCCATCAATTCCTGCTGCCATTCCATTTTTTAATCTTTTTATTGCTTGATTTACTTCTTCATATGTTATACTTCTTTCTTTATATACTCCTCCTCTACCTCCACCCAAAACTGCTGCTGTTACAGCTGCTGGACGTCCATCCTCAAAATTCATTAAGTTTTTGAAGTATTCTCTTCATCTCTCTTTCACAGCTTCCCTGTCTTTCAACATCGTTTCATTCTCATCCGTAACTTCATTTATTTTACTTTGAGAGATATTTTCTGCATTTCTTTCGCTTTTTACTTCTTTCCAATATGATTTTCTGTTCCCTTTACTATAGATTGGGCATGTCAATTTGGTGTGTGTTTGTGTACACATATGCACATGTTGACCCTTAATATAAATTGATAAATCTCATTGAACAATGCCTGAATTTAGCTTAAAATTGGAAAACAGTACCTATATTTTTAATTGAGGATCTTTTGTATCAGGGAGGAAAAATGGGAGCAATAATGACAACAAAACATTTGTTGACAGCACATCCATAAATACTTAAAGTAGCTTCTTTCCCTAGACGAGGGTGAAGTGTTTGTGCCGCTAAATGAAGTCATCTGTCAGCTGGACGACGAGGGGATTCCAGGCAGCTCCGAAGAACAGTCCAGCCTTGTCGAGGAGGGAGATGACAGGAGAAGCGTCGGTGATGAGGAAGACACCCCCGCCATCCTTCACAAGGGCAGCACGCACCCTGACCACACCCTCACAGAGCTACAGGAAGCACCTAAAGGCATGACAGAGACAGAGTGCATAATGGAAGACGCGTTACCTCCAGTGACAGGCTTTGGTGCCACAGAGAACAGAGAAAAACCTTGCAAACACCCTCGCCTAAGGTCAGTTTCTGCCTCCCACTGCTCGTATGAAACACTGGAGCACGGCAACGAGGCAGCAGAGTCAGACAGAGGAGAAAAAACAGACAGAGTACCCAAGACCCACACACTGGCCAGGCTGAACAGCGCAGACGCAGCACGAAAGAGGACACATGCAGGAATGAATCACAGCCTGCCGGCCTCCCCCAGACAGTGGAGGGAGTTTGAAGGGGATCCTGAAGCACACTACTCGGACAGCGACAAAGGGAAGCTCCAGTTTGGCGACACGTGGGACTCTGGCTGCTACATGAGTCTGGGCCGGCAGAGCAGCGAGTGTTCTGAACAGTTTTCTGATCTCGAGAGCGAGTACAGCAGCACACCGTGGGCCAGCAGCTTGGAGGAGGCGCTCGACTCAGTGTGGAAGAGACACAGACAACGCGACGCCCACAGCCCCTTTCCCAGGAGACAACCCACTGACACCTTCTTTGTGGATAGGGAGATTGAGCTGCAGGACTACAGGATTCTTAAAAAGGTCAGATTCATATCAAGTATTTTTATTGATCATTCACAGGTGTCAGAAATGGTTGTTGATGGACACGTGTATATCATGTTGTTCTAAAAACAAAAACCTATACTTTTTTGTTGGTTTGTACTAATGAGGAGTATTATCATGTCATCAACAGCCACCAGCACACAACCTCAGTGCTCTTGTAGCCCTTGTCTTATTGGTCAGTTCCTTGTTGCAGTTTTTATTGGCAAAATAAGTCTGATACCTGACAGATCGTTAGGCTACACGACACTGGGCAGTGAATTAAGGACATCATCAAACAAAGTGATGTTTGTAAACATTTTGTGAGATATCGGAGGAAGTGCTTCAAAGACAATGTTGGTGTAATTCATGGCCAAACCACATCCAGTTAAGTCCACAAAGATTTCCTTCAGGAATCTGACAGTTCTCGAGACAGCTTATTCCTCATTTCTTTCCTGAGGTTTACCAGAGAGCCCTTGGGGACGTCTTCTTGGACGGAACAGTGGATGTCTACAAATGTACACTGCCATTATCTCTGAGGTGCATCACCCAGTTTCTCAAAGAATGTTATGAAACTCAAGCTTCCTCAAAGATTTCTTTCATTTGTAGCCAAGCCTTGTGTTGTCCAATGATCTGAGCTCTCATTTCGGGTGTCAGAGCTATTTTTGCCCGCAATGACAGCAGTACAGGCCTCAAGGCTAGAGTAATTTGCAACCAAGTAAAGGTAGAGCATTGGCATCACTCGCCACATAAGGCACACAATTCTTAGTGTTCATTTACAGATGTTGCTTTAATGTTATCATGTGATTAGCAAAATAGTAGAGTAGAGAAGGGAAAGAGAAAAGGGTAGTGAGAGGCATTAATGTCTGTGCCTGTGGGTTTGTAAACATCCTGTAGGTGAATCATGGTGCGCTGAGATGGTTTGGACGTGATGAGAATGAACAAGAATGAATTTGTGAAGAGATTGTGTGAAGGAAGGATCAAGGGGGGTTGGCATCAGTAGAAGACTACCAGTGAAGTGGATCAATAAGGTCAGCGAATATTAGAGTGAGAGTTGGAAGTAGCAGGATTGAGTGCTGAGAGGGAGTGCCAAAACAGGGAGAGATGGAGACTTCTGCCATGGCCATCCCCTGGTTGGAAGTTGCAGAGAGAGATACCGTATTTTGTGGCATAGAACGCGCACCTTTTTCATTTAACAAATGCCAGAAAGTTACCCCTGAACGGTATACACCAAAGGTACAGTCACCTCTCGATTAACGCGAGGGTTACGTTCCTGGAGATGTCGCGTTATTTAAACATAATTTCCCCATTGGAAACAATGGTAATAGGGGGGTTACATTCCTGGACACTGGGAAAGTCTGCCTATTTTGGGGATTTTGCTACTCTAACCTTGAAAAAAAATTATTAATACATTAATGGCTCACGGAAACAGCAAGGGCGCACGTTTTCATTTTGTTTAAATTTGTTCTTCACCCACACCGGCCACCGGCCCTCCTCACCCCACGCTCCCGTCACCGGCCGCTCCCCTCACCTCCGCCACTCCGCCTCGCTTGCCTCCTTCCTCTTCCTTTGACTGCCCATGCTGTTGGTGACAAGGATGACTCCTTTGAGTTGGAGTTTTCTAAAGAAAGATTTGCTGCATTGCATTTGTGAGTTGCTGACACAACAAAGACGCGTCCTCGCACTCACCATCATCGCTTTGTTGATGCGTCGCTGGTCGTCGTCGTCTGCCAGGTCCTTGTCCCGCTCTCCCTCCTCCCTCCTCACCACGTCTTTCCACCTCCTGTGAGGAGGTGGAAGGACAAGGTGGGGAGGGCGGAGGGAGGGGGTGGGGGGGGACGGCAGCGGCGACCGGTGACGCATCAACAGGGTGGTGATGGTGAGTGCGAGGACGCGTCTTTGTTGTGTCAGTGACTTGCAAGTGTGGTGTAGCAATTCTTTCTTTAGAAAACTTTAACTTGGGGGAGTTATCTTTGTCACCAATAGCATGGGTGGTCGGGGGAAGAGGAGGGAAGCAGGTGAGGTGGGGTGGTGGAGGTGAGGGAAGTGGCTGGTGGCGGGGGCTTGGGGTGGGGAGGGGCGGTGGCGGGTGTGGGTGAGGAGCAAATTTGAGTAGAGTGGGAGCGTGTGTTTTTGTTGTTTCCGTGACCTACTAATGTATTAATAATGTTTCATTGATGATGTCATCGATGAAATTAAGTATATATATATATATATATATATATATATATATATATATATATATATATATATATATATATAGACCCACCACAGTCCCCAGCAAATTCCTCCAAAATTTGAGCAACTGCAATTCTCATTAGTCGATCTCTGCCAGGACCTCCCTCACCACACCACACACCCCACCCCCTGCTCAGGGGGGACAGTAAACTAGCAGGCAACAAAAATCGCAGCAGGAAAAGGTAGGGCTCAAACTAACTCCTGCCAGCGCCGAGCTATCAGAGCTGTGAAGGTGAGAGGTGTGTGTGTGTGTGTGTGTAGAGGTGATAGTGTGTGTGTGTGTGTGTGTAAGCAGTTTTAACATCACGTTAAAGGAAAGTCGCATTTTAAACGTGTAAAACAAGAGGTACTTTTACTTGTACATCACAGTACACATGAACATGTTTGCACACAAAGGTATGTTATTTACCAGGCAAGTCTTAAACACTTTGCTTGTTCCAGGCAAGGGACGATGCCATAGGGTGAAGGAGTGAGTCCAGGCGCCACAGCTCCAGTGTCTGTGGCTGCTGCTGGCCCTCCTGTTCCTGTCATCACCCTTGGGCAAACACCACCAGCACCACTTGCCCAGCCTTGCTTCCATATCCTGAGGAGCTCTGATATCAGGAATGATTATTTTTTATAATTACATTTGCATTATTTTTTAAATAATCTCACTAATGCAACCTGAAGCTTTAGGTTTAAAAGGTCTTTTGACATTTAATTATATTTTTAAGCTTTACTCATTTGTCTTGCAAATGCATTTTGAAGCTCTTGTTGAAATCCAATCTTTATTTCCTAAGTAATGGGAAAAATTTTAAATAACTTTTTTTTATTTTTTTAGCATGTATAGTGTAAGTGGGATTTGCTAGTCTCTAATTTTTAATGGATACCAAATTTTTAATGCCAAACATGCAGCACACTAAATACGAGACATGGTTTCTGTTGTCAATTTATGGTTAAAGTTTGTTAAACTTCTAACTTTCTAAGGACATGTACACAAACTATTTGTATCATTAACCCTTTTCCTCCACTTTGTGCACATTATTCCCATTAGTGCTTGTATCAAGGATTGACCTAACCTAGAAAATTTAGTTGATACAAAAATGAAACCTTGAGCAACACGCTGATCAATCTTTACATTTGACAAACATATTTTAACGCCTCACCTCTACTTTCCACTTAGTTTTCCTGAGATAGTACTTGTTGGAATGCTGCGTACAGAGCCACAAAATTCCCCTACATGCCTGCTGCCTTCGTGCATTACTAACCAGCTTTTCAGGTGCCTTGTTAGTAGCCCTCATGCATGCCGTGTCGAGCTTGTGGTAGAAGGTAACTGTGAAAAACTGTGTAAACCCTTAATTAACATTGGGAAAGTATTCATGCATGTGTTCAGTTTGGTTCTGCCACAGCCTGGACAAAGGTGTGCAACGAGGGACTAAAAACAGCCACACAGCTTCTTACAGCACTATGGACTTCTCTCATTGTGCTGTCCTTATCCAACATTACTCCTTATGCTGTGCACCATCACTGCTGCCACTATGATCCAGATCCATGCTGTAAAGGGAAACACACAGGTGACTTGGGGTGGAGGAGCTGGTGGGGGGTATTGAGGGCTATCTCCCCTTAATGACATAAAACAAGTGACTTTTCCAGCCAACTTGTGCATTTCCTTCAAGAGGAGAGTATCGAGACACCTCTCCTCCTGAAACTGACCTCTCTTTTGGCCATTTCTAAACTTTTTTATAGGAGTAATGATTAGCAGGCTTTTTTTTCTCTTTCTTGAGCTGCTTCCTTTACTTTAAAAAAAATAAAAAATAAAAAATTAACTTCATACCTCTTACCCGTACTCATTCTCTTTGGCATGATACAACTACCACACTGCTGCAGACTCATTCAGTATCAGCCTAGCCCTTCCTACTCTTCTCGCTTAGCTGGTGATGGTGACGGGACCAGGAAGACAGCAAAGGAGAGATCACTATTTTAGGGTTAAAACAAGTAATGGTGCTATAATGTTTTGGTAAAATAACGGTGCTACTCCTAGTTTTTATATAAGAAGTAAGACAGATTGATAAAGCACGGAAGTTTTAGCTGTTACTTCTACATCATTATATATATATTTCCATTTTTTTTTTTTTTTTTTTTTTTTTTTTTTTTTTTTCATGGTAATTTATCATGCATGTTCTGTTTGCAAGTCACAAATGAATAAAAACTACAGTGAATGGAAATGTGCCTTACATAACCTACAAGACAAAGACTGCAAGAAGAATAGAGGAGGCTGATGAAAATAAGGGTAAAAGGAAAGAGAAAAGTAATAATCTAAATTAATGACTTCAGCAGGAATAACAGACAGATTCAACTTGTACAAATTTGTGCTGTCAACACTGTAATGCAACTCATGGATGGTTTGCTTGGTTTTGGGTCCATGCAGGTGCCAGGTAGCATAAGAAGGCTCTCTCTACAAATACTTGGAAATCTCCTGTACAGTATACCTATGTAATTGTTTAAATTTCTGCATGTTTATATAAAAACTGAGACTGATAGCAGTTTAAGCTGAGGGGTTCATCTTGGTAAATGATAGTGTCTACAAGAGGAAAGGTGGACTTGAAAAAAGGACTTATGAGACATTTAGGAACCAATTATTTTCTAAGTTCAGGACTGTATTTGTGGGGCTGCCTGGCTATTACCTGGGCATGTTGAGGGTCTTGGCGGGGCCGAGGGACAGCACGTCACTGACTCCCCACTGCTGCAGCGTCATGTGGCCGTTGCGCAGGTTCTCCAGGGTGAGGATGGGCACGCCCACCACGCCTCCTGCACCCCTGTTCTGCAGGTTGGTGAGAGGCAGGAAGGAGCGGATGCCCAGGGCCGCCATGCGCTGCACGTTGACGGGGCTGCGCAGGTCCACCAGTGGGATGGCCATGTCCCCGGCGGAGAGGTGCAGCTGGTGGAACTGCTGGTAGTGGTGCTGCTGGCCCTTCTGCGTGGAGAAGCCCGCTGTGCACAGGTGGCACTTGAAGGGCATCCTGGCCTGCTGCTGCTGCTGGTGCACGCGACTGTGGTCCGCTAGCAGGCTGGCCGTGGGGAAGCCGCAGTCACACTGGTGGCACTTGTGCCGCGTGCCCTGGGCCCCCGAAGCAGGCACATCCTGCGTCAGGTCCACGGTAGGGGGGTGGGGAGGCCGCTCCACACTGCTGTTAGACACGTTGCCTCGCATAGTGGGGGCCTGGAGCACCACGAAGTCGTCTCTGTCTTGCTCCTGCCCTGCCAAGGACAGGTTCAACGCCTGCGCTGTCAGCAACTGCCGGCCATCCCTTTCGCCACTGCCATCTTGCCGCTCCCCAGCCGCAGGCATCACAGTGATGCCCTGTGAAGCCAGTGAGTTGGTCACAGCAACCGCCTTAGGGCTGTTGCGGCCACCCTCCTTGATGGCAAAGACGTGCACACTGGTCCGCTGGCTACCAGAAGTGGCAGAACCGCTCTGAGCATTGGAGATGACAGGCAACCTGTCGCTCCTATTGGCCACAGCAATAATCTGACACTTGTCATTCTTGATGTCCCTGTGGCTCGCAGTCTTGCTGGGGGAGTGGCCGGCTGCCCTGAGCATCTGCCGCTTGCCGCTCTGCTGTGACGGGGCATCGGGGCACCCACTGGGGTACATGGTCTGGTGTATGCCCCTACGTTCCACCAGGGCTGGCATGAGCAGTGATTGCAGGATGGAGGAAGCAGGGGGGTGCCCTGGCCCAAGGGTGGGCTGGAGGTGGGCAGCCTGGTGCAGGGAGGGCTGCCCCACATGGCCAGTGAGAGGGGGTCTGCCCTGGACACGTGGGGGCGGGCTGGGGGGGTACTGGATACGCAAAGTGGGTGGCAGGGGAGCACACAAGGGCCTGGGCATGTTGGTGCTGCCAATGCTAGTGCTGGGCAGGTCAGGGTAGGCTGCGGCACCACTGTAGCTTGCTGCCTGGGACCACTGGCTGCCATGGCGGCTCATCATGCCACTCACGCCGGCCTGGCTGGTGGTAGTGTTGGTGACGGAAGAATTGGCACCCCTGGCCCAGGTGCCCCCTTCACTAGCATTCTCCGCTGCTGTGGCTGCGGCTATCCGCGGTCCAGACTTGTAATCGGTGAACCAGCTAGCAGTCGGGTAGGACTCAAATTGAGCCTGGTAAGCCCGCGAGTTATCCCTGGAGTCGCCTGCACCCTCGTAGTTGAGCTCCTGCTCCCCAAGCTCGGGGTTGAAGCCGCTGTTGCTGCCGTCACTTTGCTCGCCAGCCTCAGGGGCCTCCAGGTAGCCCTCCTCTCCTTTGTCCTGCTCCTGCTGGTACTCCTGGCCCTCCTGATGGTACTCCTCCTCCTTTCCTTTGTCCTCCTCCTCCCTCCCCTCCTCCTCGCAGGGCTCAGCTTTCAGACCTTCTTGTTCCTGAAAACTGTTTGGGGTGTCACTCATGCCCTCTTCACTCAGGATCTTGACCTCCCTGCGCTTACGACCGCGGCCACGACCCACCTTGGAGTTTTTGAGCTTCGGTTTGTGGGGTGAACTTTTTTTCCTTGACTCCACCTTGACCTTGGCCTTCCTCAACTGGTACTGCGAGATTTGCCTGAGGTGCACTCGCAGGCTCCTCTCACGCACGTGTCCTTGGTGGTGCGCCTGAAACTCCTTGTGGCTGGCGAACTGGCTGATGCAGCACAGCACGTCCTGCTCCTGCTTGGTCCCCAGGTCATCATGCCCGACCAGCATGTCCAACTCCAGCTGCTCCTTACTGCCCTGGGCCTCCCCCGAGGATCTGCTGGCCTGCCCTTCACTCTCTAGTGCTGCCTTCATTTTCACCGCTACCTTGCCTTCCAGACCTCTTTGTTCCTTAAAACTGACTGGGGTGTTACTCATGCCCTCTTCACTTATAATCTTGGCCTCCCTACCCCTAGACACTCCAAGCTTTCTGAGAGACAGCCGCAGACTCCTCCTCTGTGGTAAGCCTTCAATTCCCTGTGATTGGAAAAATCCTTGATGTGGCAAAGCATCCACCACACCGTGCCATGCTGGCTGCAAGTCAGGAACACCTTGCATGGGGCTGCCTTGGTGGTGGGTGGTGGTGGTGGTGGTGGTGCATACAGTGGGATGCATCCCATTAACTGAAAGAGTTGTACTAGTGATAAGGACTTAAGAAGCCAGTGACTTCCCAAACAAACTCATGCACTTAACTCAAGCTTCTTACCTTTTTCTACTCATGCCAGTGCTCTACAGCCTCTACTCATTTCAACTCTTCCCCTCTACTCAATTCAACTCATTATCTTGAGCAACAAGCAACAGGCCACACCTAACTATAACCCTAAAGAACAAGTGAGTCCCACACCATGTATAACCTCGTGCTTGTTCTCTCCACCCACAACTGTTCTCACGACTCATTCTCTCAAGGAACAAGAGACTCCCTCAACATATATAGATTCAATCTTATGTCCTTCCACAACTGCATTCTTTGGTATTACACAGCCCAGGTTTGGGAACTAATGAATCCTTTACAGCAGTTAGCCCTGAGCAAGCCTGCTGGCATACACCTGCTCATCCATACTCACCTCGCCCTCACTTCTACACTAAAATATGCCTCCACTTACCCTAACACTGCCATAGCCACCCTCACATCCACACAACATCCCTTACACACTGTCACACATATCTCTCCTTCTCTAAACACTGCCATAATGTCCCCTTCATATCGCTAAGGTTCCTCTGGAGAACCGTACATCTGAGGCTGAGGAAATGCTAACAAGAGATGAAGGAAGCACAGAATAAATAACATCCAAAGACTGAAAGTGGCGCATGCTACCATAGATGGTTTCATCTTAAAAGAAGCTTGAGACAAACAATTTCTTAAAAGGAAATAGAGCCAACCATAAGTTTTGTGGGGACAAAATGGAGCAACAATGCTAATGTCCTGGGGTTTTTTTTTACAGTAGGTAAAGTAAGCAGATCAAGGGGAACAAAACCAGGAAACAAAAAAGACCACTAAGTGAGGTTCCAGCAAAAGAACATAATTAGTACAAGTGGACAGAAGTGAGAGTATCAAGACACCAACTCCTGCTGATGCACAACTTTTCAAGCTTCTACATGGAGTACTGTATTACGCCAGATTTTTTAACATCATATTAGTATTTATTAATAGTTATATGGCTAGTTTGCCTTTTTAATTCCATTTTTGGGATGAAGTTATAGTCTAGTACAAATATGAAGTCCTTTAGGGTGAGCCCCGTGCCTCTCCCCAGCGTTGACGCATTATTTATGAAGAATAAAATTTCCTGGCACTTCGAATGGTGAATCAAATTTCTTTTTTTTTTTTCATCATCATTTCATCGATGCCTCCTCATAGGAGCTCCCACCAGGGGATGGCCACGGCAGAAGAGTTTTCATCTTTCTCTATCTGGGCACTCCCTCCTTGCCTGCTCAGATTTCTCCAAGATCTTTCACCCCTCTCCCTAACCTACTCTTGCACCCTATCTCTCCATTTCACTGGAGGTCATCCTCTAGCATTCCCTCCCTCTATCTCACTCACATACACCCTTCTGGTCATCTCACTCTCCTCCATTCACTCTATGTGGCCAAACCACTTTAAAGTCTTCTTCCACCACTCCACACTTCTTCCCTTCACCTGCATGACACATTCCAAAATGCTCATACACCCTTTCATTACTCATTCCATCCATTCTACTCACACCACATGCACTCCTCAAATAACTTATTTCTTCTGCCTGAATCTAGACCTCTGACTTTCATTCCAGGCCCATGTTTCACTTCCATATGTGAGGGTTGGTACTATTATTGTATTTCTCAAATCCCTCTTTACCTCCATGCTCACACTTGTCATTCATGATTCGTCCCAAAGACCGTACCACCCTTCTTCCTTGCAATTCATTTTCTCTTGTCTCTCTCTCTCTGTACCACCATGCTTACACATAACTGATCCAAGGTACTTAAACTCATTGACCTCCTCCATTTCTTCACCATTCAAAATTATTTTGCATTCTTTTTCACATTCAATTCCCACTCTATATGGGCATACAAAATCTACAACCTCACTTCTACTCTGCTCACAAACCATCACTTTACTCTTGTTGACATTTACTTTCAGCTTTCTCCTTATACAGACACTATCAAAAACACTGACCAAATTTTGTAAGACTTTCATTTTCTGCAATGAGCACTGTGTCATCAGCAAACAGGACTAAATTCATCACCCACTTCCTTCCCTCAGCATACATTTATACTCCAACTTCCCCAACTTTCCTCTTCATTTCTCTCATCACACCACCCATATTAAATATTGAACAACCATGGTGACATGACACACCCTTACCTTTAGCCCACTTTTATCTCAAAATGTTCACTTGTTTCTCCACTAATTTTGACACATCCAGATGCATCCTCATAAAGACTTTATTGCATTAAGACAAGAAGTACTTACAAGGATCTGATCAATCTCCTTAGCTACTCTACCCTCACATAAGATTCTAGTTAAGATTGTTTTTAAAAGCTTATTTAAATCAGTGTTCTCATGTTTGAGCAATGTTCCAAGTTTTTTTTTTTCCAATAAATCTATTGTAGTTATGCCATTTTTTTCCTATTCTTCACTTGTGCCATTTTTACCTGTGCCATTAATACCGTTCACCATACTTTACACGTCTTCACCTGGGTCGACACGTGGAGGAAGACCGGTAAATCTACACGTTTGTTCCGCACCAGACTACCTTTTACGCCTTCATGATGTTGAGGAACGCGCAGAATAATAATTATACGCCCGCGGTGCCACGGTTACCGTCCCTGACTATGAAACTGTGGGCCTGGGTTCGAATCCCAGCCTGAGCAGTCGGCGGGCAACCCATCCAGCTGTTGAGCCTTCCTTTCGAAATGGTCAATAAATAGGTACCTGGGGGAACCTGGGAAGGTAAACTGTTGGAGCAGGATTCCCAATGGCCCTGTGCCGGGCTGAGGGTTGTTCCGCCACAGCCAAAGGGCCAATGAGACGAAGATGAGCACCGCCGCCACGCGCAGCTTACCGTTTGCTCCCAACTTTACATTTCAACCAAAGTTGCCAGATTGTCTTACTCAGCCTCTTATATTTACCGACTTCCGACCCAAAAACTGTCTCGTGGACCCAAATAAGGAAATTCACTTATAATTATCGTTAAAGAGTTAATTCCTGATGTTTCTTGGCAATAGTTAAGCATCAGAAACCGGTAAATACCATGCTCTGAGTACGACAATCTGGCAACGGTGATTTTAACCATGATATGAAGGGGACAGAGCTTATTATAGGAACACTAAAACACACCAGCAGGTTTCGTGTGATGAGGTTGAGGGGTGGAGCGTGAACCACTCGGCCACGTGGCGTCTGGGGCGAGGCGGCTCAGTACAGCACATTTGACAGGGTTTTTGAAGGGGTTTGGGGCATTTCCAGAGGTACATTTATGACCCTGGTGGTAGTTTGACCCCTCTTCTGTACCTTAAACGTGAAAAACACCCATGAAAACCCGATTAAACTCCATTTTAGCCTTTGGAAATATATGACATGAGGTGGAAGCGTCTGTGAATACCGATCCTGTGAGGTCGGTATTTCTCACATCAACAATTTCTAGAGGCCAAAAGGTCTAATAAGTCTTTTTTTAGGTTCATGGTACAGAATAAGGGTCAAACTACCACCAGGGTCATAAAAGTAGCCCTGCAAATACCCACATATCCTAGGAAAGCCTTGTTAAATATGTGTACTTGAACGCAGAAATGTTTAAGAATACGGCCATCATCGGGGTGTCTAGTGTGGCCAGCCTGACCTGACCTCCTCACGACCCTCTCGACACACCTGACCTCCGGGGCGGCCTTCCACACCCCGTAAGATTGAATGATTAAACACACCTTGTCGCCGGCTGTCCCCCGTGGCCGCCCGCTCCGCCATTGTCTGACTCACGTGTCTGCCGCCGAGCACCCGAACCCGAAGGACAGTCTTCCTTTTTGACAAGACCTTTTGAATTTTTTTATCTTACTCATGTATGCATATATCAAGGCCCTCTAGCCCCTTCCTTTGTGACCAAGAAGGAAATATGTAAAGAATGGAAAGGCTATCAATCATAATTTTCAGAAATTTGTAATTTGTGATCAGAAAATATATTATACGGATAACATGAATAGGCTACGGCCACGTGAGCCTACCTCGTCAATCAGTGTTTCTCAAAATAATCTCCTGCTCTTATTCAACTCAGCAGCTCCATTGTTCAAGTGCTGAACATACAATAGTTACTCAGCCACTCTACACTGTCCACTGTCAAGCACAAAACGGTCATTAAAGGTGATATAGCGGCAAAGGTCGACGTCACAGGTCCTATACGCGTCCCGCGTCGCCTGCCATTCTCCCCGTCATAATACAGAAGGCGCATAATACATACTCACCACTGTCACCAGACATAAGTTCACTTGGTGCCTCTACAATAAAATTATATAGTCCTCCAATCACTTTGACTGCACCTTACACCTAAAATCAAGTAAATATGAGAGGCAAAAAGGAGAGAAGGCACACTTACGACTCTCGTGCTCTCTCTCTCTCTCTCTCTCTGCCAGAGCCATCCCAATCTCGTATTCCTTTTCTTCCTGTCTCCCGCTCCCGCTACAAACACCCCTCCGCCGCTTTCAGTTGACAGCACTCTACACACAATTTTATGAACCCATCATTTAACACTTTACTTTTTTTTTACTCAGAGCACACCTTGTATCCTGCCATTAACTCAAAACAAAACCAAGGGGGAAATAACTCGGTCAGTCGGTGCCACTGAGCTCTCAATTCCACACACACACACACATTCGTAATCATAATACTACTATACATATTCCTATTATTTTTCTGTAACATTTATTTATTCATTATAATTTTTCTTTGCAAAAGGGGGGGGCCATGGCCCCATGCCCCCACCCTTGGTACTCCACTGATGGCGCATGTCCTCCACTGATCTAAATTTCTTCACCCAGAACACAACAGTAGGCTGTAGCTATGTGTTGGTGAATCCTACAAGAGTGCTCACGCATTTCATGATGAGCTCGTCTCACTATATTACCTCCATTTCACAGCGCCCTGCACCATGACGCGTATTTATAGCTTGTTGCCCCCACAAAGTCAATAGTCTATTCATTTGGGCAAGGCCACTCACGATGGCTTAGTCCCAGCGACTCCACTTCCCCCTTCTGGCTGGGTAGCTCCGAGCGGGATGATGTAACCTACTTGTCATGTTAAGTAGTGAACATAAAATGGTAAGTAGTAATAATAAAATGTTAAGTAGTCAACACAAAATCAGAATGTAGATCCTCCATCTTCACGTCGTCTTCTGGAGTGAGGCGGCGCCGCGGCAGATGAGCTACCCAGATAGAAGGGGGAAGTGGAGTCGCTAGGACTAAGCTACCGTGAGTGGCCTTGCCCAAATATTCGAATATTTTATCTTTTATTTTTTTATAGTCTGTATACAGCCTTTCCAAGTCCCAAGTTCAACAGTTCTTCGAGCGAGAGGAAGAGCATTCAAAGGATTTAATATATAGATAAGTTGATAGGTAGCTACTACAGGGCGTACGTGGTACTATAGCCTGGTGTTGCAAGAGTGTCAAGGCCAATCCCGGTGAAGCAAAATACATCCCGACAGTAAAAAAATAAAAATAAAATAACATTTGGCCTGTTTTTACCTCCACGGCGTCTCCTGCCGCGCCGGCGTGTGCTGGCAAGGCTCGAGGCGCCCCAGCCTGTGTCTATAGCCATGTCCTCCCCCGCCGAAGAGGACTGGGGAAGCAAACAGCAGGCTGACTAGCTGGCTGCCTGGGAGAACAGGCCACCGCCACTTAACACCACGTCCAAGGAAATACTGAATAAAAATAAAAGGGGTTGAGTCTTGATTGCCGAACCTCCAACTGCTTCACAAAGTTTCGAAGGTATTTTCAAAATGCCGTAATAATTTCACAAAGATAATAATTGAATATATTAAAAGTTTCTTAACGGGTTCAGTTAATAACAAGAAAGAAAACAGACTACACATATACCACTTTGAAGCCCGGAGAGGACGAGCTGAACACTGGAATTTGCGGGTTCACGATGCTGTTCCGAGCGCCGAGTGAGATAATTGACAAACTAACATTTTATAGCATATACCTGGTGGATCCTAAGAAACATACAGGGCAGCAGCAGAAAATAAACCAACATACCTACAGATCTCTCTCTCTTTCTCTCTCGTTGTTTTACTTGCAACAATAAACTATCAATCAATCAATCTCTCTAGAGGAGCAGGTCACATCTCCTTCCTCCCTTCCCTTTTACCACCATATATGAAATGATAGGAAAGAAAAAGCAAGAGAAAAAAAAGTAAACAGATCAAAATCACTCCATGTAGCCTGAGGTGTAGTCAAACCATTTCAAATTGTTCGTTTGGGCGTTCGATTCTGCGGGTCCTTTCCTCCCCTCTGCCACACAGTCCCAACACCTTTGTTTTTCTCTCTCTCATATTACATATAGGTGTACATATGAGAGGAAGGGATAGGTGTTGGGACAGTGTGGCTAGAGCAGAAGGGAGGAAAGGACCCGCAGAATCGAACGCCTAAACGGACTATTTGAAATGGTTTGACTGGTTTGCCAAATGTCACCCAAACGGAAAATATTCTTTAGTATACTCCTCCCTTCTCCTTTGTTGTTTACTTGTAACAATAAACTATCAATCAATCAGTCGATCATTTTTATTATGTTTATGAGAAGGGAAAAAAATCACTGTACATTCTCATAAAAGTTCAGGCAGGAGGATTCACAATATATCTGGTAAAATAAAGCATCATGGAAGGGATAACAACAACAAAAAAGGAAGCTAATTAATGTACATATACAATCTCTTTACATTTAATTAATAAAGGTTTCTTATGACCGGAGGACTGACATTAATATAGTCTCAATATCGTTCGCAAGAAATGAATATATACAGCAAAGAAATAAATGATAACTGCTAATATTAATAAAAGCAAGAAAACAGAAAAAAAAACAAGAAGTAGAAAGAGGAGGAGGAGGAAGAAGAACAGACAAGACAACAAGATACATAAGTAAACAAAAGCTGAATAAAAAATAATAATACAAGTAATCAAGAAACTTTTTTATCTTATTGAACAGTTCACACACTTCCAGAAATCGTCGCTCTTATCGTCTACTTCAACTCTTTCTACACACACGTCTAGAAAATGTCACATATATATTTCGCCACCTTATGTTAACAACTTACACTTAATTACAGAAATCCCGAGGCACTTCAGGAGCGACTTGATGGGAAAATAAACTGTGACAGGCACATCATCCACTTATTAAATAGCACCAAGATCAGACAGAGGTAGTGGACAGTATGGTGAAGAAAAAGGCACAGTGATGTATTTAATGGCACGGTAATTGCTCGGTGATGTATGGAAATGGCCCAGTAATGTTTGGTGATGTATGGAAATGGCCCAGTAATATTTGGTGATGTATGGAAATGGCCCAGTAATATTTGGTGATGTATGGAAATGGCCCAGTAATGTTTGGTGATGTATGGAAATGGCCCAGTAATGTTTGGTGATGTATGGAAATGGCCCGGTAATGTTTGGTGATGTATGGAAATGGCCTGGTAATATTTGGTGATATATGGAAATGGCCCAGTAATGTTTGGTGATGTATGGAAATGGCCCAGTAATGTTTGGTGATGTATGGAAATGGCCCAGTAATATTTGGTGATGTATGGAAATGGCCCAGTAATATTTGGTGATGTATGGAAATGGCCCAGTAATATTTGGTGATGTATGGAAATGGCCCAGTAATATTTGGTGATGTATGGAAATGGCCCAGTAATGTTTGGTGATGTATGGAAATGGCCCAGTAATGTTTGATGTATGGAAATGGCCCAGTAATGTTTGGTGATGTATGGAAATGGCCCAGTAATATTTGGTGATGTATGGAAATGGCCCAGTAATGTTTGGTGATGTATGGAAATGGCCCAGTAATGTTTGGTGATGTATGGAAATGGCCCAGTAATGTTTGGTGATGTATGGAAATGGCCCAGTAATGTTTGGTGATGTATGGAAATGGCCCAGTAATGTTTGGTGATGTATGGAAATGGCCCAGTAATGTTTGGTGATGTATGGAAATGGCCCAGTAATGTTTGGTGATGTATGGAAATGGCCCAGTAATGTTTGGTGATGTATGGAAATGGCCCAGTAATGTTTGATATGGAAATGGCCCAGTAATGTTTGGTGATGTATGGAAATGGCCCAGTAATGTTTGGTGATGTATGGAAATGGCCCAGTAATGTTTGGTGATGTATGGAAATGGCCCAGTAATATTTGGTGATGTATGGAAATGGCCCAGTAATATTTGGTGATGTATGGAAATGGCCCAGTAATATTTGGTGATGTATGGAAATGGCCCAGTAATATTTGGTGATGTATGGAAATGGCCCAGTAATATTTGGTGATGTATGGAAATGGCCCAGTAATGTTTGGTGATGTATGGAAATGGCCCAGTAATGTTTGGTGATGTATGGAAATGGCCCAGTAATGTTTGGTGATGTATGGAAATGGCCCAGTAATATTTGGTGATGTATGGAAATGGCCCAGTAATGGTTGGTGATGTGTGGAAATGGCCCAGTAATATTTGGTGATGTATGGAAATGGCCCAGTAATGTTTGGTGATGTATGGAAATGGCCCAGTAATGTTTGGTGATGTATGGAAATGGCCCAGTAATGTTTGGTGATGTATGGAAATGGCCCAGTAATATTTGGTGATGTATGGAAATGGCCCAGTAATATTTGGTGATGTATGGAAATGGCCCGATAATGTTTGGTGATGTGTGGAAATGGAAGGTTTTGAGGGGAGGAAAGGTGAGGGAGAGGGCCAGAACAATTTTTCTAAGAATTTACATATTTCAGCATTGACTAACATATGTTCAGCATCTCGGGAAAAATGGTGATTCTTCTGGACGATCTTGAGGGCAGGGATGGTGAGGGAGTGGGCCAGATCAAGTTTTCTAAGAATTTACATATCTCAGCATTGACTTCTACACATGTTCAGTACCTCTTTTCATCCTTGCATTTCACTGCATACAGTCGGTGCTAAATCTTTCCTTGTATTTCACTAAACCATTCTTAATTCCTTTGGGACTGCATTTGAGTGTTGCAAGAAATACACTTACAACTTGAGTATTCACCAAATATTTCCACTTATTAGTCAATATTTTTGTACATGATAAATATATTTCCCTCTAAACAATATTTGACATTATTTTTTTCAACACTTAGCAAACTCAAATTAACCGACCAAATTAATCCAGTAGCTACAGGGATCATGTTTCTATAGCGAGAAAAATGAGAGAAAATCATCACTCACACAAACTATTTCATAATATACCTCAACGCATTCGCGATCAGTTTATGCATCGTCTATTTTGGGGGGTTTATATTATGGCAAAAATTTGGCCTGTCGCTGCTACACGGTAAAACCACAAATTTGGCCTGTCACTGCTACCGGGTTAATGCTGTCTTTCCTCAATACTACCCCTCCTCACCCTCTCCTAAACCTTCAACACTACCCTTCTTACCTTCAACACTACCCCAGCTTACCTCCCCTTACCTCAACACTACTCCTTCCATCACCAATCAAGAGCTCGGAATTCTTTGCCACCACTTCAATCCCTCCATTAGCAAGGCTCAGAACCATCACCATGCCTTCAATCGTCGAAGAAAGGGTTCCAAAATCCTTCGGGGGTGTTGGAGAGGGGCTTGTGCTTGCTGCGGTGACGGGAACACTTATTTATCAGCTCCTGCAAGAGATTACACCCCAACCCCGGCCTGTGTCAGTGGGAGCTGGTGGTGGGAGGCGGGGGAGGAGAGAAGGAAAGGGAAGACGGTTGGGAGATACAGGAGGGCAGGAGTTACATCAGGGAAGAGAGTGAAGAGAGAGAGAGAGAGCATGACTTGGGTGCGAGTCATGCTACTGGGCGGTGGTTTTACTTTTCTCTTTTTTATTCATTACTTAACACACACACACACAACGTAACACTCACCTTCACTTCCTGAGTGGAACTCCCGGCATTCTTGTAAAACTCCCCACACTGCTTGCACGGCCAACCCTCCAGCTGCTTACGAGCGTCCTTCTTCCTCACCACCGCCCCCATGTGTGCAAACTGCGGCTCCTCCCTCTCAGGCAGGATGTCGAAGCTGGGGAGATGCGAGAAGAGTGTGAGGGAGGATATGAGGCTGGTGTAGGAAGGAAAGGGATAGTGAGTGAAGGGGAAAAGTTTACATGGAAAGGTTATATGGAAACTGTGGAGATGGAAGAAGGGTGTGAGGGAGGATATGAGGCTGGTGTAGGAAGGAAAGGGATAGTGAGTGAAGGCAAAAATGTTTATATGGAAAGGTTATATGGAAACTGTGGAGATGGATGAAGGGTGTGAAGGAGGACGGGAGGCTGGTGTAGGAAGGAAAGGGATAGTGAGTGAAGGCAAAAATGTTTATATGGAAAGGTTATATGGAAACTGTGGAGATGGGAAATGGGTGTGAAGGAGGACGTGAGGCTGGTGTAGGAAGGAAAGGGACAGAAAGAATAAGAAAGGTAGAAAAAAGGCAAGAAAGAGAAATAAAGAAAGAAAGCAAAAGGAAGATAAAGATATGGGAAAGTAACACTGAATAAAAGACAGAGAATAAGAAAGATAGAAAAAATGAGAAAGAAAAAGAAATAAAGAACAACAGCAAAAGGAAGAAAGATAAAGAAAGGGGAAAGTAACACTGAATAAGACAAAAAAGAAAAGACAAAGAATAAGAAATGAGTAAAAAAGCAAGAAAGAAAAATAAAGAAAGAAACCAAAAAGAAGAAAGATAAAGAAAGAAAATCCATGAAAAACCAGGGAAGAAAGAGAAAGGAAAGAAAGGGAAAGGACGAAAGTGAAGCCAGCGCAGGGAAAGTTAAGACAGAAAGCAAATGGATAAACAAGCAAGGGCGGAAAAAGACAGACAGAAAGAAAGAGGAAAAAGAAATAAGGAATGAAACACAAAGAGAAAGAAAGAAAAAAGACGAGTGAGGAAAAGAAACAAAGATGGAAACCAATTAATAAACAAGGAAGAAAAAAGAAAGAAAAGGAAAGGAAAGGAAAGCCCAACCCAACCCAACCCACCTATCCTCAAACTCTTCCTCCCTGTTGCTCCTCTTCACAGGCGGGTCCCTCCTCTCCTCAGCTCCTCCCTTCCCTGGGCTCGCATTCTCCTTGCTCTCAATCTTCACACCTGCTTTTCCTTCCACTTGGGCTGAGGGCAACATCTCCTCCTCTTCCTCTTCCTCTTCTTTCAGCTTCCTCTTCACCCCACTTGTCCCTCTTCCTTGTCTTACTCCTTCCTCTTCCTCTTTTTCCTCTTCATTTGTATCTCGTTCCCTTCCCTTATCCCCTTTTTCCATCTTCCCCTTTGCTCCCTTTCCCTGTTCTTCCTCCTCTATGATCTTTCTCTTAACACTGGACTTAATATCTGGACTTCTGAGGGACAATTTAGAACTAAGTTGGGTTGGTCTTGGGCTATTCTTGGTTAATCTTGGACTCCTGAGGGCTGTTTTGGGGCTGCTGCTGGCTGGGTTGAGGCTGGATTGGTCTGATCTTAGGTTGGGTAGCTTGATGGGGCTTTCCTTGATGGGCTGTTGGGCTTGGCTGGTGGTCTGAGGGAAGGAAAACAGCGTGAGGAAGTTTATGGTCCTTTTTTTTTTAAGTTATCGAGTAAATGTGTAGGAATTAATGGAATTCTTTTTAGTTTTTTTCTTTTCTTTGGGTGATGGCTGTTTAAATGCATCATCATCAGGTTTAGTTTAGTTATGGATCATCATGTCAATTGTATACTGCATTATTATTTTTTTCAGTGGCTACACCCATCATCATAATTTCCTTTTTTTTCCCTTTTTTACAGAACAGGAAGCAACTCGAGGGTAAGAATATGGCAAATGTAGACCAGGA
Organism: Eriocheir sinensis; assembly: GCF_024679095.1. Lineage (NCBI taxonomy): Eukaryota > Metazoa > Arthropoda > Malacostraca > Decapoda > Varunidae > Eriocheir > Eriocheir sinensis. Next base: position 7,513,698 of record NC_066557.1, read on the forward strand.
AAAAAAATAATAACAACAACAACAACAATAATAATAATAATAATAATAATAATAATAATAATAATAATAATAATAATAATAATAATAATAATAATGTCAAACTCACACCATACTCGGCACTCACTTCCATCCCCTCTCGCTCCCTCTGGTCCAGCTCTCGTCCCATGTCCGCCAGAGCTTTCAACTTTAAGGATTCCTCCATGGCCAGTCGCAGCGCCTCCTCGTCATCCACAAAGACCCTCCTCTCACCGCTGCCTGTTGGGAGAGACTGGCTTGTGAGGCAGAGGGAGGGAGAGAGAGCAGGAGAGATGTGGTACGTGACGGAAGATTGAAAAGGAAAAGATAAAGGAAAGGTGCTGGAGAGGGAGAGAGAATTTAGTGGGAGGGAGGTAAGAGAGGAGAGAAAAGGAGAGGGGTGTGGTAGCTAAATGATGGGTGAAAAGGGGAAGATAAAGAAGGAAGTGGGTGATATGATGAAATAGGAAGATAGGAAGAGAAAGAGAGAGGGGTGTGGTAGCTAAATGATGGGTGAAGAGGGGAAGATAAAGAAGGAAGGGAAGTGGGAAGAAAGACAGAGAATGAAGTGGGTGATATAATGAGATAAAAGATAGGAAGAGAAAGGGAGAGGGGTGTGGTAGGTGAATGATGGGTGAAGAGGGGAAGATAAAGAAGGAAGGGAACTGGAAAGAAAGACAGAGAGAATGAAGTGGGTGATATGATGAGATAGGAAGATAGGAATGAATGAATAAATAAACACATAAATAAATAAGTCAACATAATTAGTTCTTTCCTTTAAGCTAACCTAACCAAACCTATCAAAAACCTAACACCCCTGACCTCTCTTTTTTTCTTTTTTTACAGCAAGGGAGGCAGGGCAAGGGAAAAAAACAAAAACAGGGAAAAAAAAAACACTAGACGCTGCTCAAACAAAAGAAATAACAGAACACAAGGCAAGAAGAGAGGTCTATCCCTTAACCCTTCCCTCGCACCCACCGCTGGGCTTGGACGTGGCGGCAGTCTTGGGGTTGAGGTAGTTGTACACGGTCATCTGTTTGTAGCCCGGCTTCTTCCGCTGTGGGTTGGGCGGAGAGAGAGTGAAGTGTTGGTGCCTCGATCCGCTTGTCCCCGCCGCTGGTGTGACCATCCTCTTCGTGTCCTCCGTCTGGTGCCTTCTGAGGGAGAGTTTTCTTGCAGATGTGATGGTATTAAGGGAGGACGCTGATCTTGTGAAAGGGACGCCTCCTCCTCCTCCTCCTCCTCGCCCTCTTTTTTCTACTCCTTCTGATTCTCCCCTTTCTTTAGTTTCCCTTCCTCCTCCTCTTGTATTGCCTCTTTTTTCTTCTGCTTCTCCTTCCTCAGCTTTTATTCCACCTATTTCTCCTCCTCCTCCTTTTTTTATTCCTTCTAATTCTTCTTTCTGTCCTCCTGTTTCTCCTCCTCTTTCGCCATGCCTCTGCTGGGCCGAGTTGAGGCAGTGGAGAAGTGGCAGATTCTTAGCAAGCGAGGCCACACCGAAAGGCTTCAGAATGGAGGGGGAGGTGAGTTCATCCGAGACATTATGAGGCGAGGGCAGGGGTGAGGGTAGAGGTGAAGGCAGGGCTTGATGGTTCCCCCGCTCCCTGCTTCCCTTCGGACTCCCCTTCCCCTTCTCTGCTGGTGAGGGGAATGATAGACGGTTCCCCTCATCATGCCTGCTCACCCTTGGACTCCGTTTCCCTTTCTCTGCTGGTGAGGGGAGGGAAACATGATTCTCCTGCTGCTGTCTGCTTTCCTTCGGGCTTCTCTTCCCTTTCTCTGGTGTCCCTCTGTTACCCGACCCCTCATCTCTATTCTGCAGGACATTAAACGCTTGTGAAATGTCTCTTTTTGCCTCTGCGCTCGGTGACTGTGTGATGCGTCTCAGCTTCCCGCTCCTTTTGAACACTGGGCTGCCTTCAGGGGATCCGTTCTCACCCTGGCTGCTCCTGCTTGGTGTCCTTAGTGTCCTGTTGTCCTGCTGTCTGTGTGGGGATAGACTGTTCCCTCTCCTTGATGTCCTGAACTGATTCTCGCTCTCTACTGTGACGTCTTCCGTGTACTCCTCCTCCTCCACCTCCTTTAAGTATCCTGATCTTTGCTTGTTCCTGTGCTTGGATACGTTACTGTGGGAGTTATTTTGTGCTTCATGCTGTGTTTTGTACGGGCTGTGTCTCATGTCCCCTTTTGGTTTACTTGAGTGCCTTCCTCTGCCTCTCATCCTCCCTGAAGCTGAGTTCTTTCCTTGGGGCGGAAGGGGTGAACGCCACTTAGTCGGAGTGTGGTGTTCCGATGCTTTCAGGGTCTGTTGTGTGTCTTGGGTGTTGGGTTGTGTGAGATCGAATGCTTTAAAATGAGGCTTGAGTGTGTGTTGTGTGTCCCCGTCGTCATCCTCCTCCTCCTCGTGGAACATGTCGCTTGTGTTTTGTGTGATGCTTTCATTCATGTCCAGCGTCTCCACCACAAACCCTCTCTGCGTTGTTATGCTTCTCTGCCGCTGAGTCTCGGGAAAGCAGCTCTCCATGTCCAGTGTCGAAGGAACCAGAACCACGTCAGACACTTGGGTTATTGACGTCTCTCCCTCCTCTTCTTTTTCTTCCTCTTCTTCCTCTTTAATGCTTTCCTTGTGAGAGACTTTGGATCTACCCTCATAAAATTTTCCTGGGTGTGCATCTTTCTCTGAAGTGGTTTCGGACTTTGAGAATTGCAGATCAGAGCCAACGGATATTCTGTCAGGTTCACCCACAACCTTGGCTCGGCAGGAGTCACAGCCGTCCACCACCTCCATCATGCCCTCGGAGGTCCTCAGCGCCTCGTCCCGCTCACATTTGATCTCTGGAAGGTGAACGAGGGTCAGAATGTTTTCTTTTTATACGAGAATACAGTTACATTACCATCAGTCTGTACCATTCCACTGCAAGTCACAGGCCTCTCCCAAGGATTTCCATTTCCACTCCAATCTAATCCTGTGCCTCTAGTTTCCAATTTTGATGTAAACATTCCATAACTTCATCACACCATCGGCTGAACAACCTCCCCTTGGGTTGCATATATACAACACTCATTCTGTTTTTACAGGACTGAGTCAAGCTAGTAGTATCTCATCTTTTGAAACAATTTCATCATATATTTCATTAAAGCTGTGAATGTTTTTAGCTTGACACACACACACACACACACACACACACACACACACATAAAGAAAATAATATAAGAAGGAAATGCAGAAAAAAAGGAAATACAAAAAAGAACAAACAATAAAGAAAAAACAGGTATAAGAAAAATGCATGTTAAGGAAAAATGTAAGATGGAAATACAGAAAAGAACAAGCAATAGGGAAAGATGGAAGAAAAAAATTTTACCCCCTCACCCATAATGATGAGGAAGAGTGTGCGGGTGAGGAGGGTGAGGGCGCGCTCCTCCTCATCCGCCACCCTCATCGTGGACACCAGCTGCTCCTGGATGCTGCTGTCACCTATGATGGACATCCAGAACCCGGGAAGGCCACTCAACCCCATGCTGACTGATGCTGATTTTTCTTCTGTAAAGGAAAATGATGAGCACCAAGGCCACACGCAGCTGTGGTATGTGCCCAGAATTTAACATTTACACACACGTACATACTTTCCAAACTAAAAACAGTGTGCATGCTCACTCTGTCCCTGGTCCTGCCATGTTAGGAGTACTGCCGACAACTCTGGTCTCCCCAAAAAGTATCAGAAATCTCTCAAACTGAGGGCCCCAGAGGACTTTTACAAGCACAGTCAACAGGGTGCAGCACATGATTTACTGAGAGAGGCTCAAGGAGTTGCGGCTGTACTCTCTACAAAGACGCAGGATCCAAGTGCTATTTGGGTGATTGTGGATAAAAAAAAAGGTTCCCTAACATGAGCATCCAAGAAACAAACCACAAGAAGCGAGGCTGTGTTATGAAAAAACCACTGTGTTATGGCTGTATTATGTCTTGTGTTATGTATTATGTCTTGTGTTGTGTATTATGTCTTGTGTTATGTATTATGTCTTGTGTTGTGTATTATGTCTTGTGTTATGTATTATGTCATATCTATTATGGTTGTGTGTTGTGGCTGTGTTATGTAAGAACCACTGTGTTATGGCTGTGTTATGTATTGTCTTGTGTTATGTATTACAGGTATGTCTTGTGTTATGTATTATGTCATATCTATTATGGTTGTGTTATGTGTTATGTAAGAACCACTCCTGGACCAACTCATTGCGAGACTTTTTAAATACATCCCGGCCACACTGAGGGACATGAAAGGGGTGTCTCCTGGCCCTCCAAGAACCATTTAGGTGCATGGCTGGCCCTCACAGACACACACAGGACAAAGAGAGCAGCCCCGCACACACACATCAAGCGTACACACACCAATACGTACATGGGATAAGAGATATGAAACCCCGCCGCGCCTCGCCTTCAAATTCCTCCTTGCCGCCTTTATTTGTAAACACGCAGGGCAGCCAACCTTACCGAGCCCCCGCATGGCGCCGGCTGAAAACCTTTAATAGAGAAGAAAAATAAGGCCATAGATGAATCAATATGCCAAACTAAATATCTAAGTCAAAGTCAGATGTTCAGTGGTTGTGCAATAGTCCGGAAATAAGAGTAAAAGTTAAGAAAGTATATTTTTGGAGGGGGTTCACAACTTCACAGCTACTATTTGTACATTGTTTTGTCATTTCTAAACCAAAAAAATAATGATGAATAAATATTGCTTCATACGGTGCTTCAAAGAGCTCGCAATGGGTTCTTTTCTATACTTATCTCTTTTATATACAATCATACCAACATTACCTTTGCCAAGAGCGGGAAATACAAATGGATGGGATGCTGATGCTGATTATAATGATGATGATGACGATGGTGATGATGATGGTGATGGTGATGAAAATGATGGTGATGATGGTGATGAAAATGATGGTGATGATGGTGATGATGATGGTGATGATGATGAAAATTATGATGATGGAAAAATGGATATAAAGAAAAACGTTAATATGGAAAAATGTACGAAGAAATTGCAGAAAAAAAGAAACACAGAAGAAAATAGGAAATAAAGAAAAATAGTTAAGAAAAAAAGAAATTGTACATGATGATGATGATGATGAGGA